>NW_027206476.1:0-87500 GCF_024711535.1 Dipodomys merriami
CAGCAGCATGGGGATATTTAGTAGTGGTTCAACCAGATGAGTGGGAGTTCTTTGTTTCTTAAGACCTGTTAGTTTTGTCATATCACCTAACATTTTGGATTCATCATCCACTTATCAGGGAGACCATGTACTGTTTGTCTCTTCGTTCTTGGCTTACCTCGCTCAACATGATTCCTTCTAGCTCCATCCATTTCCCTGCAAATGCCATTATTTTGTCATTTCTAATGGCTGCATAGTATTCCATTGTGTATAGATACCACAATTTTTGGATCCATTCATCTGTGGTGGGGCATCTAGGTTGTTTCCATATCCTAGCTATTGCGAACAGTGCTGCAATAAACATGGAGGTGCACGTGTCCTTGTATATTGGTTCCTGTTGTTCAGGGTAGATGCCTAGAAGTGGTATGACTGGGTCATAAGGGAGGTCAATCTTTAGCTTTCTAAGGACCCTCCAGACTGCTTTCCAAAGTGGTTGTATGAGTGTACATTCCCACCAGCAGTGTAATAGCGTTCCTCGTTCTCCACATCCCCTCCAGCATTTGTCGTTGGCTGATTTGTGGATGTGGGACATTCTGACTGGGGTAAGGTGGTATCTCAGGGTTGTCTTTATTTGCATTTCCTTCACCACCAGGGATGATGAACATTTCCTCATGTGTTTTTTTGCCATTTTTATTTCTTCATTTGAGAAGTCCCTCTTTAGTTCCCTTGCCCATTTAGTAATTGGTTTGTTGGGTTTGGGAGGGATTAGTTTCTTGAGTTGCCTGTATATACAGGATGTTAACCCCTTGTCTGATATATTGCTGGTAAATATTTTTTCCCAATTAGTTGGTTGTCTTTCTAGCTTGGTTGCAATAGCTTTATCTGTGCAGAAGCTTTTTATTTTAAGGTAGTCCCATTTGTCGAGTCTCTCCAATTTGTTGTGACCCTGGGACTCTGTTCAGGAAGTTTCTTCCTGTGCCTATTAGTTCAAGTGTCTCTCCTACTCTGTCCTGCAGTAGTTTCAGAGATTCAGGTTTAATGTTAAGGTCTTTAATCCATTTTGAGTTGATGTTGGTGCATGGTGATAGGCTGGGGTCCACTTTTAGTTTTCTGCATGTGGCTGCCCAGTTTTCCCAGCACCAGCGGTTGAAGAGGCTGTGTTTCTTCCATTGTATGTCTTTGGCTCCTTTGTCGAATATCAGCTGGCTGTAGGCCTGTGGATTTATTTCTGGATCTTCTATTCTGTTCCATTGGTCTTCGGGTCTGTTTTTGTGCGAGTACCATGCTGTCTTTGTTATTATAGCTCTGTAGTAGAGTTTGAAGTTCAGCATGGATAGCCCTCCCATATTGTCTTTATCCCCTAGAATTGTTTTGGCTATTCTAGGTCTTTGGTGTTCCATATGAATTTTTGGACTGTTTTCTGTATTTCAGTGATGTACGTTATTGGGATTTTAATAGGTCTTTCTGGTACATTTTAACTGTTCAGAAACTAAGGAAAGTTAGCAAGGTCCTTTCCTAAACCCTGAGTTCAAGCCCTGATAGCCTGCCTAGCCTTTTCCCCCTTAAATTCTGTGTCTTGTGTGTTTTCCTTTCTTGAAATCTCCTTCAATTCCTATCCTGTACCAGTATCAGGGAGAAGAGGCCAGGGCTGTGTTTGGCTTTGTCATTAACTTGCTGTATGTGCTTATCATCCACCAACTCCTTCTCTTGGTTGAGTTGCCAGCATTCTGTGATGTGATCAGTGAGTGGACACAGGGCTACTGCTTTTTCCTGTAGTATTGTCCCTGACAGCGTCCCTAGGTTCAGGGGTTCTATATTGGCAAAGCCCCAGGCAAAGGGGGTGTGTCCTGCCCAAGTGCACGTCTCCTGTGGAATAGCTGTGACCAGGTCTAAAAGAGCTCTTGACAGTCTGCCTTTTCCTAAAGAAAGCTGTCATATTTCAGTTGAGGCAGGTGCCAAAGAAGTTCTGATTTTCATTTCCTATAGACTTAGATGTGTAGAGAGAAGGTCAAAGTTAACTGCCAGTTTGGCCTGAGCTTTCAAAGAAAAGTACTCACATGTACAAGAAGGTATTGATTGAATAAAGCAGCCTTTGGGGCAGAAAGAGAGGAGAGCAACAGCTGGATGGATGTTCCTTGGAACACACCTGCAGTGTGTGGAGAGCTCAGGGGGCAGGTTTAATGCCTGTTTAATTTCTTTTTCTCTGGAATAGCATAAAGAGGAGGAGGAGGAGGAAGTGGGGAATGGGATTGGTGTTTCAAGGGTTGTCAACTGGCTGTTCGTCCTTTACAGAAAATTTCTCCTTCCTGGGTGCAGCAGAAGAGCTCTTTTGCAATGATAGGCTTTTCTAGGTTCTATAAGGTTCAGCATTCAGCTGCTGCCTTTCAGGAAGATCCTGCCAAATTTCCACACAGCCCTTTTGTGTTCTACTCTCTTTGCAGAGGAAGAGCCCTGGGCTTGGCCTTCCCAGTTAGTTCCTTGTTTGAATGGCAGTTGGCCTTGAAGGAAGAGGCTGACTTTCTTCCAGTCTTCATTCCACACTATCCCTGCGCATGCATGCAGCGCATCAGGCTGCTGTCTGGGAAATCTGCTATCTGAAGCACTCTGCGCTGTTATGAAGGGTTGACCAGTTGGTTCTAAGCTCAGTCTGTCACTCTGGTAATTGTTGAGAACCTTCCCACAATACCTCCTCATTGATCTTCCTCGTAGAAGTAACCACAGAGGCTCTGGAGGGAAGTCTTGACAGGACTTTTGTCCAAAAAAAATTAGGTTCCTTGTGGATTTGAGAGAAGTTTATCTGAGGGCAATGAACCCACTATTTGAACAGTCCTCTTTAACTCTTTGATTCTTCCACTGAAGATTAAAAGAGCACTTAGCTGTCATTTGCTAGAATGTAAGTCACAGAACTGCCACCTAGTTCATCCTGAGTGTGACTCTGGAGCTAGGCAGGACATCTGATTTATAAAGGACACATAATGGTCACATCTGAATTTGTTGTGGCCACACCTTTCTCTACCCATACCCTAGATAAGGCCTACCCCAGGCCCAGATGCCCTCTCTCTGCTCTTTTTTTTTTTTTTTTTTTTTTTTGTGGGTCGTGGGGCTTGAACTCTGGGCCTGGGCGTTGTTCCTTAGCTCTTCAGCTCAAGGCGAGCACTCTACTACTTGAGCTACAGCGCCACTTCCGGTTTTCTGGTGGTTTATTGGAGATAGGAGTCTCACGGTCTCTCCTGCCCGGGCTGGCTTTGAACCGCGATCCTCAGATCTCAGCCTCCTGAGTAGCTAGGATTACAGGCGTGAGCCACCAGCGCCCGGCTTCTCTCTGCTCTTTTCTAGCTCTTTCTCAGCTCTTTCCTTCTCTTCTCCTGCCCAGTTCCCTTCTCTTTCCTAGCTCTCTCTTTTCCACCTTAGCCAGATGCTCTCTTTTCTAGCTCTTTTCTCTCTTTCCCAGCTCTCTCTTTCCCAGGCCTTTCCCAGCCACGTGGAGGTCCATCTTGGCCTGGTGCCAGCCGGAACAATGAATAAACCTACCCCTTACCTGAAAAAATAAATAAAGGACACATAATGCTTCTAGGGTTTCTGAATTCATGTGGTCAGACAGCTGGCTTCTCAGAAAGCTGCAAACCAAGTAGGAAAGCCAGCCGTGACGCCATCTTTCTTTTAATTTGTGGCTTGCTCTCATTACTATCCCCCCTGCTTATCTGCCTAACACTTGGTTTAATTCTAGAATCTGTTTCATATTTCAGGCGTGGGAACTGGTTATTAAAAGCCCACATTAGGAAACTTGATGTGGTCCCTTCCCACTTCTGAGCCATAAACTCTGGTGAGAACTGACTTAATTGGATAATAGCTTCAGTGGAATGGAAATTGGTGGGATAATGGAGTACCAATGACTTTAATTTTCAAGGATCAGGAGTTTTCCTCATATCAGAGCTGAACTTTATTTTTATCACATGCAAAAATTAATACTTTCCTCTTCACCCTGCCTCCCTACTTCCTTTCATTCTTCTCAGCAAAATCGCACCCATCAGAAAGTTAAGTGCTTGGAAATGTAGCCTGGAATGATTTCTGTAATTTTCTTCATAGGGGCTGGTAGCCTTAGATTGCTAATCCCTGCCTGCTTAGTGTGGTGAAATCTGATGTCACTTGGGAAGGGCTGTTGATTTAGCCAAGCAAATCTCTGTGTGTTGTTGTTTTTCTTCGTTTGCTTCTACCAAGGAGCCCCACTGATGATAGTCTGGGGAGAGAGGCCTGGTTTCTGGTCTTCTTTCCTGCACTAAACTCCCTCAGTGACCTTAGGAAAGTGGTTTAACTACTCTGGGCTTGGATTACTCCTTTGTGAAGTTAGTTTAAATTCCAAAGGAGGAAAGGTGAAAATGTAATAGAATGGTGTTTCCTCTTCTGTGGTCAAGACAGATATTATAAATCCATCTCTCCCCTCCCATGGCTAAAGCAGACTTTACTAATTAAGTCTACTAAGCCTGGAATCAGCTGGTCTCAAACTAGTTCTCAATACTGCTGCTCAAGTGAAGTTAATGATGGAGTAATTCTGGTGAGGTAAGAAATAGGTATTTTTGACACAGGGGAACAAACTCAGTGGTAGTACTCACTAGACCGCATGTGGCAAATGAACTATACAAGTTTTGGATGGGAAAGGGAAGGAAAAACTGGGAGAAGGTGAGAGATGGAGTGATATTGCTAAAAAGAAACGTACTCTTTTTTCCAACTAAAATAATTATAGCCCCTCTGCACATCACCTTTATACTAACAATAATTATTTTAAATGACATAGGTCTTTGTTAGGACTTTCTTTTTTTTTTTTTTTTTTTTTTGTTGGTCGTTGGGCTTGAACTCTGGGCCTGGGCGCTGTCCCTCAGCTCTTCAGCTCAAGGCAAGTGCTCTACCACTTGAGCTACAGCGCCACTTCGGGTTTTCTGGTGGTTTATTGGAGATAGGAGTCTCACGGTCTCTCCTGACCGGGCTGGCTTTGAACCGCGATCCTCAGATCTCAGCCTCCTGAGTAGCTAGGATTACAGGCGTGAGCCACCAGCGCCCGGCTGTTAGGACTTTCTATCTCTAAGGTCCTGTGGTTCTGAGTTTAGCAGCACATATTGGAAAGCTTTGGACTTTAAGACTTCGAATGTAATCTTTGAGGAGGCCCTAACTTGAGAGTTTGTTCATATTGTAATACCATCTCTCAGGTTTTGGTCTAAAGTTTTTCAGCCTTTAATCTGTTGGCTCTGGTGAGAGATAACAGATAAGGGATTCAATAATGCAAAAGCAAAGGCTTATTGAAACGGTAACCATGCAGCAATGATTACACAGTCAGCTGTTATATTGAGATGGCATCAAGAATGTCATCACTGTGTAAAGAAATACCTGGAGGTGAACTTGGCAGCTGGAAATATGTCCTGTACCACCTAATTTTCCCTAATGATATTTGAGTTGTGTGAGCCAGTTGTGTGTGTGTCTTACGTATTTTGCGTATACCTGACCTTTGCATCTTATATTTGGGTCATAGTCAGAAAGAGAAAGACTTAAATGAGACTTTTGCTTCTCCAACAACCACAATGGCATGGGGAATGGAGGTAGCGTATCTAGCCTTTGTAGCATGTACAATTCAATGGGGAAAGGATGTAGCCTGTTGCGGTTCCTGTGGCTAAGAAGTGCATCATGGCCTCAGTAGGTGGAGATGTGTTGACACTGTGTTCTTTGAGTACATAGCACATGGTGTGGCACTTGGAAAACTGGATTTTTGCTGAGTGAGTGTTAAAGTGGGAGGGAGGTGCTTGAGAAGTCACTAGTCCATTATGGAAATAGGCAGCAAAAGGGACATCACATACTCGAGTTCTCACAGGAGGAATGCAGACATGAACACAGTGCTCTCCAAGTCCTCTGTGTTCTGCTGCAAAGACTTTCTTCCCTCCACATACTAGATCCATGTCTACTGTTATTTCCCTCATGAGTCAAATTAGCATGCCTCAGTTTTGGTAGCCAGTACCTAATTACACCATTTGGCTGCTAGAACCTCCCCACCCAACACACAACACACACACACACACACACACACAAACAAACACCCCAGCCAGTACGTAATTACACCATTTGGCTGCTAGAACCTCCCCACCCAACACACACACACACACACACACACACACACACACACACACACAAACACCCCAGCCAGTACGTAATTACACCATTTGGCTGCTAGAACCTCCCCACCCAACACACACACACACACACACACACACACACACACACACACACACACACACACACACAGAACCTCCCCACCCAACACACACACACACACACACACACACACACACACACACACACACACACACACACACACACACACACACACACACACACACACACACACACACACACACACACACACACACACACACACACACACACCCCTGTCCCTGAGCTGTTTCGCTCAAGGCCAGTGGTGTACCATATGAGCCACATCTCTGTTTCCCACTGGGTTCCCTCCCCCCTTTGGTACTTAATTGGGCATCAGAGTTTCATGGTCTTCTTGCATGGGCTTAAACCATGCATGATCATGAGATTTTTTTTTTTTTTTGTCGGTCATGGGGCTTGAACTCCGGGCCTGGGCGCTGTCCCTCAGCTCTTCAGCTCAAGGCGAGCGCTCTACCACTTGAGCTACAGCGCCACTTCCGGTTTTCTGGTGGTTTATTGGAGATAGGAGTCTCACGGTTTCTCCTGCCCGGGCTGGCTTTGAACCGCGATCCTCAGATCTCAGCCTCCTGAGTAGCTAGGATTACAGGTGTGAGCCACCAGCGCCCGGCGAGATTTTTTTTTTAATGATCATGAGATCTTAGCCTCCTGAGTAGCTAGTGATACCTGACTATTTTTGCAGATCCATTTTTGTAAATTTTCTTTCCAGTCTTTTACTTAATATTATTTTTGATGGTACTGAGGTTTGAATTCAGTGCCATGCATTTGCTCACTTGCTTGCTTCATCCACGCCTCCAGCTTGCAGTCTCTCTCTCTCTCTCTCTCTCTCTCTCTCTCTCTCTCTCTCTCTCTCTCTCTCTCTCTCTCTCGTTTGCTCTCTCGTTTGCTCTCTCACTCGCTCGCTCAATCCTTTTCTCTTTCTCTCTGGTTACTTTTATATGTATTTTATTATTAAAATACTGTATAGGGGGATTACAGTTACATAAAGGCAATGAGTACATTTCCTATCCAGTATTGTTGTTACCTCCTCCTTTGTTTATCCCCTGCCGTCCCTTCCCTCCCCACCTCCCTCAGCTACCCCCCATCTTCCTCTACTCCCCCCAACGGAGTTGTTAAGTGTATTTTACATCTCATTGTTACAATGGGTCAACCTGTATCCTTATTTAAGCATTTTCTTATTTCCCTTACCTTCCCAAATTACAAAAATGTATATACAAAATGCAGGGCACTGGAATCAAATACAGTGAAAACGGCGGGGGGGGGGGGAGAACAAAAAACAGTACATTATAAATATATTAAAAACAATAGCAAGAAAGGACAAACCACTGTGTCCCTATCTTGGGGTTCCTTTCACTTAACATCCTCTTATATGGTCATATGTACATAGCTTTTGACCTTTTCTGCTTGTTCTAGACATTATTGCAAATAAGGGAAACCATAGGACCTATGTATCTTTGGGCCTGGATTACCTCACTTAATGAATTACCTCATTTAATAAATTTTTTCCAAATCTTCCATTTCCTAACAAATGGGGGCAATGTCATTCTTTCTGATGGAGACATAGAATTCCATTGTGTGTGTACACACACACACACACACACACACACACACACACACACACACACACACACACATCACATTTTCTTGATCCACTCATCTACTGAGGGGCATCTGTGTTGGTTCCATATTTTAGCTATGGAAATAATGCTGTGATAAACATAGTTGTGCTGTTTGCTGGTTATTTTCTGAAATGAGGGTTCATGAGTGTTTCTACCCTTGCTAGCCTTAAACTGCAATCCTCCTACTCTCAGTCACCTGAGTTGCTAGAATTATAGGCACTTGGCCTGTAATTTTTAAAAAAATTGGTTATATTGAGGATTAAACTTGGGGCTTTGCCCTTGCTAGGTAGGAACTTAGCACTTACTCCATGCCTCTAGCCTTATTTTGTATTGGTTATTCTTAAGGTAGGATCTCATTTTATGCCTGCGCTGTGAACCTGCTGCTTCCTATGTCACTGGGAAAGATAGATATGTGCCATTGTGATTCTTCCATGGCTGAGATATCAAGCATGCCCACTGCTTCAAATCATTAGTTGAGATGAAGTCTCTCAGATTTCTTGTGTTTGTTTTTTGACTGAGGCTGGCCTCAGACTCTGATCCTTCAGTCTTTACCTCCTCAGTTGCTAGGATTACAGGCCTGAATCACCTTGCCTGGATTACTTTTAAAGTAAGGGAAAGTAAAATAACCTGAAGTTAGAATAACCTGAAGGGATTCAAGAGGAAAGTAGAGAAAGTAAATCACACGTGCCATGTGGCACTGTCGCTGCTATGCATGGAAAGTAGGGCCACTTCACTATCAGGTGCAACTAGTGAATTGAGCCAGGCAGGCTTAAATGAGTAAGAAGACACACAAGGTCTAGTTGGCTTTAGGTATGGTATGATCTGGAAGTTTGTAGTACTGTCAGGGCATGGGCTTCTTCTCTCTAAGTTCTCTTGGTTCTGCCTTTATATTAGACTGAACACTCTGTACTCCCCATGCCCCTCCATACCTTGGTGGTAAAATATAACACTTTTTGACCTTATATCCATACCCAGACCCTAGAGGAGAGAATCTATCTCTGTTGCCTCTATAGAAAAGACATCTTAGCATGATCTGTTTAAATCTTTTATTTTATTTTTATTGTGAAAATACTACAGAGGGGTTACAATTACATGGGCAAGGTAATGAGTACATTTATTACCAAGCTTTCTTGCCTCCTCCTTTGTTTCTCCTTCCCATCCCTTCCCATCTCCCCCCGCTCCGCCATCCCCCCACGCCAAAGTTGTAAAGTTCATTTTTCGACATAACATCTTGTACAAACTTATTGGTCCACTTTGGATCTGATGTGTTTATTATGATAGGATTCATTCACAATCACTAGTCAAGAAGATGGGCTGTGCTGGGTGACTTATCCTACTTAGAGCTAGGGATGGGATTGGGCCACCTCAGTCATATGGAAAGAGCATTTACACAGAGAAGAAGCTGGCTACTCCTGGTTGTGGTGGTGGGAAAGATAGTTGAGAAGAGGCTGACAGATGTCCATGTCAGAGCCCTGCTGACATCGTGGGGACTAAACTTGACCCTCAAAATGCCACCACTTTGCCACTCTAGCCCTGTCTTTGTGGAGCACTGAACCTGTATCCTGTAGATCAGCACTCTCTGGCACCGCTGGGCTGAGGTGCTAATGGCATGGGCCTCAGTTTCTCACTGGGGAGAGCTTGGGTGTTAGGATTGCCAGCCTTGTTGCCTCAAGATGATTAGTTGAAAGCTGTCTTCATTGAGAATTTTCTTGTCAGTTCTGTGGCTGCTTTCCTCTCCCTGCTCTGAGAGCTGCTCCTCTCTCATGTGCATGCAAAGTCAGCTCACTGAAAATCTCTTGAGCTGAAAAAGAGCTTCTGTCTCTCCAACTTCCCCTGCTGTTCCTAGCATGAGGAGGTAGACTGTTCATACTTTGGAAGCTAGAGGAAGCTAAACAATTCCACTTGCTGTGTGTGGGGGGTGTATTTATGCATGTGTAGCTGGTTCTGCATGTGGCTCTCTTTCTCACTCTTTGATCTATCCATGCTTCCTGTTTGCTGCCCTCTGCTGAATAGAGATAGGAGAAGGAAGGGGGAAACAAAAAGCAGCCCCAGTTTTTCTTCTTGTTCTTGGGTTTTTAAGAAGTTGAAGCTGTGAATGCTGAATTTTCCTCAGCTTCCTTAGATGATGGAAGACACAACATAAAATACTACTTGTAAGAATCTTAATGAGGAGGATATATGTAGTAATAACTGGCTGCCATTCATTTAGCCCATTACTTTTGTTTTTTGTTTTTTTTTTTGGTCAGTGGTGGGGCTTGAACTCTGGGCCTGGGCACTGTCTCTCATCTCTTCAGCTCAAGGCTAGTGCTCTACCAGTTGATCCACAGCCCACTTTCTGATTTCTGGTGGTTAATTGGAGGTAAGAGTCTCACAGGCTTTCCTGCCCTGGCTGGATTTGAACCATGATCCTCAGATCTCAGCTTCCTGAGTAGCTAGGATTATAGGCATGAGCCACTGTGCCTGGCTTGTATGGTTGCCGTGTTTGACTGAGTTCAGGAGGCCAGGCATTTAACCTCCCTGGACCCTCTGTTTCCTGGCCTGTAAATAGAGCTTTACCTGTCTCCCATGCCAGCAGAATACAGCTAAAATGGGGCTTGTCAGAGCCAGAAGCCAATGACTCATGCCTGTAATCCTAGTTACTCAGGAGGCTGAGATCTGAGGATATGGTTCAAAATCTGGGAGACTATTATCTCCAATGAACCACCAAAAAGCTAGATGTGGAGCTGTGGCTTAAGTAATAGAGCACTATCCTTGAGCACAAAAACTCTGGGCCAGGGCCCAGGCAAGCCCCTGTGTTCAAGCCCCAGGATTATCATAGGAAAAAAAGAATAGGGCGGGGCTGGTTCATTTTTTGACCCATATCTCTTTCCACCTGGCCTTCCTTGGGGCAGCTGTCACGTGCTGTGGCAAGGGGTGAGTCATCCTTTATCTGCGGTGAGCTGTAGGAAGAGGGTCTTCCAGAGGTGTCGTTCCATGGGTCTGGGTACTCCTGCCTGTTTCTCCCTCCTTCATGTCGTCTCCTCCCTCTGCTCTCTGCTTTCCCCTGGCAGTGGGCAAGGCAGGTGACTGCTTCTGCCACCAAAGCACTGTCAGGGAACAATAGTCCACATTAAGAAGGGCTGCCAGGCACCATGCCAGAGGTATTAAAGGGACATTTGATGACTTTTAATGTGAATCATCAGGTTTTATACTCTTTCTCTCTGTAGCAGATAAAGGGCAGGAAAGTCCAGGTGTGGATTTCTTCCCCCAGCCTTGTGGGGTTCTCCTTGTGGTGTTAATGTGCCTCTTTGACCCCAACCCTGCTTTCAATAATCTCATCTCTCTGTGTCATTCCCAATTGGTGTTGGGCTGTGTGTATGTGTGGTTGTGTGTGGTGGCTATCAGACACCATTTTGGGGTCTGGTCATGGAGCCTGAACTCTGGGCCTGGGCGCTGTCCCTCAGCTCTTCAGCTCAAGGCTAGCACTCTACCACTTAAGCCACAGCACCACTTCCAGCTTTTTTTTCCTGCTTATGTGGTGCTGAGGAATCAAACCCAGGGCCTCATGCATGCAAGGCAAGAGCTCTACCACTGAGCCACCTTCCCAGCCCCTAAGACACCATTTTAGAACCCACAATTGCTGCACTCCTTGTCCTGTCCCTCCTTCTCCCTTCCACCCTCCTCCCTCTCCTCTTTGTGCCAGTCCTGGGACTTGAACTCAGGGTCTTGGCACTGTCCCTGAGCTTCCTTTTGTTCAAGACTAGCACTCTACCACTCGAGCCACAACATCTCTTCTGACTGTTTCTGTTTCTGTTGTACTGAGGAATCAAACCTAGGGCTTCATGTATGCTAGGCAAGCACTCTACCACTAAGCCACATTCCCAGCCCTGTCAAATCTCTCTTAACCTTTTCCCTGTCAGATGGGCAGCCATCTTTGACTTGAATACACCCCAGTGGGGGGATCTCACTCAGTTTAGCTCAGCAGGGCTTAGGTAATCTGCTGTGGCCCATAGTGACTTAGAGGCTCTTCATCATTTCTGTCTCCTTTTGTATCTTTCCTGGCAGGTAGAATTCATCTATGTCTTTTGGAAATGTTTATAGAATGTAATTTGTACAGCATAGTGGCATGGATGTTATGGTGGGTTTGTCATTTTCCTAAGGCCTTCCCAGGAGTGAAGTAATGTTGAAGGAGTCCTCTCAGCAGGACAGCCCCTAGGGTGAGCCTATGGCTAGGGAGAGAGGATTCCCAAGATTTACTCTCTGAACCTTACACTTCTTTTGTCTCTGGCAGCTCTAGTTCCAAATATAACCAGTGTGTTGTATGTGATCATGTAGTCCAGAGCCTAATATATGGTTTTGTAGATAATACAGTCTCCACTATAGCCACTCGCTTCTGCCACTGTAGTATGTATATAGCCACACACAGTACATTCATCACCTGAATATGCTGTATTTCAATAAAGCTTTATTTGCCAACCCTATTCTGATTTCTTCCTGGTAGAAGTTCTGCATTGTGAGGTGGGGGCCATCCTGAACTATTTGACTCTGGATAGACCCTTGACCTGACAGAGCCTCTGTGTCCTTATCTGTATGTTGTGTGACTTGGGAGAGTGAGTTCTAATGTTCCTGCTTTAGCCCTGGGATCTCAGTGAAGCTCTGAGTTCTCTACTGAATCTGGCCCAAACTTTGATTCTGACTCCGCCCATTTCCCTCCTCTTACCCTATCCTAGCTTTCCTGGATCCTTGCTCAACGCTCCTAGCTCTTCTCCCCACTTCTGCTGGAATCTAAGTCCATTTTTAACACCCAGCCAGAGAATGCATTTATGAGTAAAATCAGAGGCTCCTATCTCTTTTCTAGAATTCATTAGTGCCTTGCAGCTACTGCTCAAGTTCAAGCTCCTGCCTTGTCTGGCCCTTTTGTACCCCTCCAGCTTCATTTTGTGTGTGTTGGTTGTGTTCACCATCACACTCCAGCCTGTTGGCTGTCTTACACAGGGGGCTCACTTCCTACCTTAGGTTTTTGCTCAGAGAATGAATGAATGCTCTTCCTAACAACTTTGACTTAGTTCTCTTCACCTTTGAGGTTTCAGCTCTAGTGTCACCTCAGACAGCCATTTTTTTTTTTTTGGTCGTGGGGCTTGAACTCTGGGCCTGGGTGCTGTCCCTCAGCTCTTCAGCTCAAGGCTAGCGCTGTACCACTTGAGCCACAGTGCCACTTCTGGCTTTTTTTCTTTTTGCTTATGCGGTGCTGAGGAATTGAACCCAGGGCCTCAGGCATGCAAGGCAAGTGCTCTACCACTGAGCCACCTTCCCAGCCCCCTCAGACAGCCTTTGGTGTTGTTATTGTTAGCTTTTTTTGTTTTCATCCTGGGTCCTGAACATTTTTACTCAAGGCTGGTACTCTTCCACTTGAACTACCAATCCCATGCTGGCTTTTTTGGTGGTTAATTGAAGATAAGAGCCTCATGGGCTTTTCCTGTCTGGGTGATCCCTTAGATTGCAGCCTCCTGAGTAACTAGGATTACAGAAACAAGCCACGGGCATCTGTTTTGATAGGCATCTCTTAGAGCTGACGTCTAGAAATTCCCTTATCACTCTGCAACATATCTGTGAATGATCCACTGACTAGAATCTGCTTGCTTGTTGGTTTACTTGTTTGTTTTTCTGCTTCATTAGATCGTGAGCACCATAAGATTCAGGACCTCATCTGTCTTATGAACTGATTCTTCCAAAGACAAGCACATAGTAGCATCAGTATCTTGACTGACTGTTGTGTTCCTGCTGAGATTCCGTGTGTGTGTGTGTGTGTGTGTGTGTGTGTGTGTGTGTGTGTGTGTGTGTGTGTGTGTGTGTGTGTGTGTGTGTGTGTGTGTGTGTGTGTGTGTGTGTGTGTGTTTATTGGTATTGGGGCTTGAACACAGGGCCTAGGCACTGTCCTTAGCATTTCTTTCTTTTTTTGTAAGTCGTGGGGCTTGAACTCTGGGCCTGGGCACTGTCCCTCAGCTCTTCAGCTCAAGGCAAGTACTCTACCACTTAAACCACACTGCTACTTCTGGTTTTCTGGTGGTTAATTGAAGATGAGAGTCTTACAAACTTTCCTTCCCAGGCTGGCTTTGAATTACGATCCTCAAATCTCAACCTCCTGAGTAGCTAGGATTACAGGCATGAGCCACTGGCTCCTGGTTGCCTTTAGCATTTCTTGCTTAAGACTGTGAATCTACCATTTGAGCCATACTCTACTTTTGGCTTTTTGGTGATTAATTGGAGGTAAAAGTCTAATGGACTTGTCTTCCCTATCTGGTTTTGAATCTCTATCCTCGGATCTCAGCATCTTGAATAGCTAGGGTTATAGGCTTGAGCAATGGATGCCGGGCATCCAGGACTCTTTATCTGCTGCTGTTCCCTTGTATGTCATTTGGAAGTCTTTCTGCTCTTGGTGCTAGGAGACACTGTACACATTGTCCCTCAGGAGGCTGCATTCTTGTGCTTTCATTTCCTCAGGTAAGATCAGATACCTCAGAAGGATGAGCTTCCTGGAAGAGCAGCTGGTTCCTGGCCTGAACTGATTGACTTCCTCTTTTTTTTTTTTTTTTTTTGACTTCCTCTTAAACTGTCCATTAGCATCAATCTGTCCATCCCCTTCGCCTACATGGCTTTGTGGGTGGTGTCTCTGAGTGAGGATCTGTCTAGTTCTCTCCCTTCAGATGGTCTTATAAAACCATTTTTTACCACCATAATAAAGATGATGTATAGAGAGTTACAATTTCATAATTGAGATGGTCTTTTTAAGCACAAAAGAGTCTCTTTGGGGTAAGATTTTGTTCTTGGAAATGTGGGCCTCTGTTTACTGTGTTGGGGGGAAGGTGTTTGCTGCAGCTAGGGTGAGGGTCCTTTGGGACCAGAGGTAGGTCTCTTAGGGAGAAAGGCTGCATCCCAGTGACTCAGTCTTTCCTTAGGCCCCATGAAGGGGTAAACGGATTCACAGATGGAATTGTTTCCTCAAATAAGATCTGTTATACCAGTGGCCCACACATGCAATCATAGTTACTCAGGAGGCTGAGATCTGAGGATCACAGTTCAAAGCCTGGTCAGGTAGCAATGTCCAGTTAGTGTCCAGTTAACACCAAAAAGTCTGAGTGAAAACGCGAAGGGACAGCTCCCAGGCCCTGAATTAAAGCTGCAGTAGCAGCACGAGACACACACACACACACACACACACACACACACACACACACACACACAGTAACAACCTGTTAAAATTCTAAGACTCAATCCTCAGAATATGACTTTAGTTGGAAACAGGGTGATTGTAATTAACATGGTTAAAGGGTGTTCCTGCTGGAATAGAGTGGGGCCTTAATCCTACGCTACTTTGTTGGAAAGACTACCCCTACAAAGACGAAGTCAGATTGGGGTTATGCTTCTTTTTTGGGGGGGGGTCCGGTCATGGGGCCTGAACTCTGGACCTGGGTACTGTCCCTCAGCTCTTCAGCTCAAGGCTAGCGCTCTACCACTTGAGCCATAGTGTCACTTCCTGCTTTTTTCTTTTTTTTGCTTATGTGGTGCTGAGGAATTGAACCCAGGGCCTCATGCATGCAAGGCAAGCGCTCTGCCTCTGAGCCACCTTCCCAGCCCCGGGTTATGCTACTTTTGGCCAAAGCACACCAAGCGATCCCAGAGGTAGGGATAACTGTCTTGATCTCTTCTAGCTCCTTCTGTTCCTTTTTTAATTCTTACAAATGATCCTTCCTTCCATGGAGGATTAACAAATCCCACTGCCCATATGTGTTCTTTAACTAAAACCACTCTCCTGATTAAGAGATTTCCATCAACATCATTGTCTGAATATGTGGTCCTTGCGTTTTGTCACTCCACTACAATGTCTCTCAGTTGATCTGAGTTCCATCTACATTGATACCAACAGTTTTGTTCTGGATCCAAACTAAATTTGGGGGAGTTCTGTGTGGTAGTTATAAAAAACCACTCCCAGGGCTGGGAATGTGGCTTAGTGGTAGAGTGCTTGCCTAGCATGCATGAAGCCCTGGGTTCCTCAGTACACATAAAGACAAAGAGCCAGAAGTGTTGCTGAGACTCATGTGGTAGAGTGCTAGCCTTAAGCAAAAGAAGCTCAGGGACAGCACCTAGGCCAAGTTCAAGCCCCAGGACTGGCAAAAAGAAAGAAAGAAACAAACCCAAACACTCTCAGTGTAACAGGGAACACAAATGAGTTGACAGAGCTGTAGCATGCAAGGCAGGACATAGAATAATTCCCTCTGGAAGAGGAGACCAGTGGAATGTTTTACCATGAAGAGATTATGCTGTGGAGATCTGAAAAGGCTTCTGCAAGTGATAAGATGTTTTTTTGTTTGTTTGTTTTTGTTGTTTTTGATGCAAATACTGAGGTTTGAATGTAGGCTCTGAGTGCTGTCCCTTAACTTTTTTGCTCAAGGCTGGTGCTGTGCCACAGCTTCATTTCTGGTTATGTGGTGGTTCATTTGAGAAAAGAGTCTCATAGACTTTCCTGCCAAGGCTGGCTTTGAATCAAGACCCTCAGATCTCAGCCTACTAAGTAGCTAGGATTACAGGCATGAGCCACTTGTGCCTGGCTAAAGTAGTGAGTAAATTTTAAGGTGGTCCTTAAGAAGATCAAGACTGTAGTCATGTGTATGCAGTATGACTGGGCCTCTCACGTGGTAAGAGGGGGCCTATTCCAGCTATAACGGGTGAGGCCGAGTCACTGAAAGTTCTGTTAATATCTGCTAGAGAGTAATTGCAGTGGTGGGTAAGGGACCGGTCACAATGCTTTGATGACTGGGCTATAGAAGCTGGACTTCAGGAGGCAGGGAGGCAGGAGGCAGTGAGGGAAGGTTTTTTGTTTTGTTTTGTTTTTGTTTTTGTGTGTGTGTCAATGTGTGTGTTTTAATCATCCCCCATATTGGTATTTATTACATAAATAACATTTCTAGCCAAAACAAGTAACAACTTCAGTGACTGAATTCCCAGTGACCCATTAGCCAACCCAGAAAACAAAAAAGCCATAATGACAAGAAGAAATAAAATTAAAATTGAAAAGCACCTTTTCCTTGTTGTATTTAGTGTTTCAACTGAAACCCAAAGCTGATATTAGATGTAAAATCCACTTGCAGGATTCTTGTGGCTGTGGGTAGTTGTAAGCCTAGGATGAGGGAAGCACAGATGTCTCAAGAAGGTAAGTGAAGGAACATGAAGGAAGCATGGAGCCAGGGAGAGCAGCAGCTGATGCTAAAAGAGAATGGATCCTTTCATTCATCTACTGTGCCCACCTGCAGGTATCCAGATGCCAAATAATCTGCAACGTCTGAGCTCAGGATATTCATCATATATAATAGTTATTGCTGGTGCAGTACTAAGTACTCTCTATATTATTGTTCTTTTTCTCTAGGGGGCTGGGGGTTCTGAGGTTTGGACTCTGCTAGGCTGGTGCTCTGCCAAATGAACCATGTCTGCAGCCCTGTTTTTTACTGATTGTTTTTTTATGATAGGATTTCACTTCCTGCCTGAGTGAATACCTGAATGTGATTCATTTATTCTAGACTGCCGCTCTTCCTGACATCACAAGCACACACTGCCTTCCATGTAGATGAAATCTTGCAGACTTTTCTGCCCGGATTGATTTGGAAGTGTGACTCTCTTTATCAAGCCTCTTCATTAACTAGGATTGCAGTATCTGGTACCCTGCTCATGATCACATCAGCCTAATAATATGTGGACCATAATTGCTCCATTTTATAGATGAGGGTACTAAGCATAGGGCAAGAGATATGCTTCACTCAGGGCCACACAGCTGGCTGCTGAAATGCTGACTGGCCTGCAGAGCCTGAAGTCCTAATCCCAGAATGCAGTGTGTCTCTCTGGCTTCTGTGAGTACAGGTGTGTGCAAGTTCATGGGAGAGCCTGGCCTCCTGAAAAGGGAAGCGCTGACTATTCTTTTCAAGTTGAGTGTGATGATTCAGCCAGGCCCTAAAGGCTAGGGAAGGGGTGGGAAGCCATGTGATTCTAGGCAGAGGTGCAGCACAGACAGCAGTCCAGACTGGGAAAACAGCAAGGTGTAGTCAAAGTCCCCAGGTTTGGGAGAAGCTGGGCCATAGGCAGAGCTGGGTCTGCCTAGTCTACCTTGCAGTTCATGGAATACTGTGTTTAGTAGCTAAGTCATGCAGCCAACTAATTGTTTTGTTTACCTCTGTCAGGCATTTATAGCTGGGCCAGGTGAGTCAGGGAGAAGCCCAGGATGATCCTGGGAAGGATGTGTACACTCCAGTTCCAGGCCTTGCTGTGCAGTCTCAGCCTGATTGAGGGCTGCTGGCTGAGTCTATGGTTCTGCTTCATTTACATGTGAGTCATCCATCAGTTTCTTACTGAATACTGAATGTGCCCCAGACTGGTACTCCAATATTCCTAGAGGGAGGGACCCAGTCTCTGACCTTCAGACCTGTTGTACTGCTGCCAGACAGTGAATTTCAGACATGACCTTGAGAGCCCAGTAAAGGCCATGTGGTACCTTTCAGACTGCCTTCCTTACTACCCCTTGTCTCCTTGCCTCATTCTCATTCTGCCTTAATACCAACCTTTCAAGACCTCTGTTTTGTCTGGGTTTGATCCAGACATCACTGTCCTAGTTATATGTGTTTAGATACATTATTTATTGATTTATTTATTTGGTGCTGGTCCTGGACTTGAACTCAGAACGTAGGCGCTCTCCCTAAGCCTTTCTGGTCCAGGCTAGAGCTTTATCACTTGAGCCACAGTTCTGTGTCTGGGTAATTGGATGGGTAATTTGATGGGTAATTGGAGAGAAGAGTCTCATGGACAGTTAGCAAAATGAACTCCCTTCCCATAGCTTAGTACACTCCTTCCCTTCTCCACAGCTTAGTATGTTCCCTTCCTAGGCAACACCAGGCCCACTTGGTAAAGGCAGTAAATAATCAGCCTCCAACACCCTCTACCTTGGGATGGCTCTTCTCTGGAATAGCTACCACCATATAAGCCATGTAAGCAACAAGAGCCTCTTAGAGTGATCTTCAGGTCTGGGCAGTTGAGAGACCCCTTATCTACTATTTGGACAGTAGCCATAAATCCTCATCTTCCATTATGAAGCCCCTGGCCCACACTTCCACACCAGGGTCTCTGCCTCCTCATCCTTTCTAGCCCTTCCTAAACCTCCTAGGTTATATAGGTCACCTTAGACATAGCTGGTGCTGCTTCTCACTTCTCCCCTGTGAGAAGGTTTCTTGCCGGGTCCTTTCCTGGCAATAAACTTTTCTTTATTCTCTGTACCTGGATGTCTGTGAGGTTTTCTGGGAAAGTCTAATAATCTAGCATGGTCTTTCCTGCCCAAGCTGGCTTTAAAGCATGATCCTCAGATCTCAGCCTTCTGAATAGCTAAGATAACAGGTGTGAGCCATCACTGCCCAGCCTGAATACATTTCTTAATCTCTTTCTTTTGTCATTTCTTTAATTTTTTGGGGGGAGGGAGAGTGGAGACGTTCTCCTGGGACTTGAGCTTTGTGCTTGGGTGTTGTCCCTAACCTCTTTTGCTCAAGGCTAGTGCTCTACCACTTGAGTCACAGCTCCACTTCTGGCTCTTTTGGTAGTTAATTAGAGATAAGAATCTCACAGACACTGGGGGCTGGTGGCTCAAGTCTGTAATCCTAGCTATTCAGGAATCTGAGATCTGAGAATCATGGTTCCAAGTCAATCCGCGCAGGAAAGTTCTTGAGACTTTTTTTTTTTTTTTTTTGTCGATTATAGGACATGAACTCTGGGCCTGAGTGCTGTCCCTCAGCTCTTCAGCTCAAGGCGAGCTCTCTACCACTTAAGCTACAGTGCCACTTCTGGTTTTCTGAGTGTTTATTGGAGATAAGAGTTTCACGGACTTTCTTGGCTTTGAACTGGGATCCTCAGATCTCAGCCTCCTGAGTAGCTAGGATTACAGGCGTGAGCCACGGGGGCGCTCACCTTTCATGAGACTCTTATCTCCAATAAACCACTAGAAAACTGGAAGTGGCACCTTGGCTCAAGTGGTAGAGCACTCGCCTTGAGCTGAAGAGCACAAGGACAATGCCCAAGCCCAGAGTTCAAGCCCCGTGACAGACAAATAAAAAAAAAAAAAAGAATCTCACAGATTTTCCTGTCCCGGCTGATTAGCACTGACCCTCCCCAATAAAATGGACATAATTATACTACTTAGTGCTTCAGGGGATAGGTTTTAGGATTAAATGAGTTTACACACACACACACACACACACACACACACACACACACACACACACACACACACACACACACACACACACACACACACACACACACACACACACACACACACACACACACACACACACACACACACACACACACACACACACACACACACACACACACACACACCCCACTTTGAATAGTGCCTGGTGCTTAGTAACTGTGATAGTGATGCCATTGTTATGCCCAGTGTGGGTTCTCTTAACCTAGACCCTCTGTAGTGGACACACTTTAGAATTCAGAGTCAGGCTTCAACCAGGTTAACACAGAGGATTTTTTAACTATAAAACAAGAGAATAGACTAATGAGAGATTTGCTAACGAGCCAGTTGGTCAAGCCTGTATCCTAGCTGCTCAGGAGGCTGAGATTTGAGGATGGCAATTGGAAGACAGTCTGGGCAGCAGAAATAGAGCTATGGCTGAAGTGGTAGAGTGTTAGCCTTGAGCCAAAGAAGCTCAGGGACAGCACCCAGGTCCTCAGTTCAAACCCCCAGGACTGGCACCAAAATTTAAAAAAAAACTGTAAAGGACATAGGAATATCAGCTGTAGGAGCAGCCACTATCTGAGTTGCCATCACATGGCTGAGGAAGTGGTTCCAAACACCTTCTGCTCAGGGCCGTGGCAGAGTTCTCAAGAAAGAGTCCAAGTGCGACTTGGAGAGGGGAAAGCCATGCTTTTTACCTAGTGGCGGAGAACTTACTGAAAGCTCTGCTAAGGCATAGGGAAGGAAATTGGTGGTGTGAGATGTTGGTGTTGGATGATGTTGATCTCCATCCTGTGCACAGCTAAATAGAGCAGTTGTTCTGCCAGGAGCTGGACCTGGAGAGGCCATGCCTGGCCACCATCCTCCCCCTGAAGGGTCTCACACCACTGTGGTAGTTGGAAGGTCAACATCTGGAATGGCTGTATCGCATTCTGCATAGTGGGCAATGATGGTTGTGTTGCAGCAGAGAATTAAAATATTGATAATTGGTGGTCTTTGTCAGTGTGAGCTGAGAGAACAGAACTTGAACAGAGGATTTACAGAATCTTGTATTTCTCATGTTGGGGAAACTGAAAGTCTGAGCTCAAGGCTGCCAGAGTCAAGGTCATGGTCAAGGTGCTAGTTTATAGCTAATTGCTTTTTTTGCAATTAACAATTAGGGGTGAAGACAGTGTTCAGGGGAGAGCTCCTGTTTCTTCTCATGAAGACACTAATCCCACTCTTGGGGCTCCCTCCTCATGAAATAATCACCCCAAATTCTGGCACATTGGTGAATTTGGCAGAAGGGACCCAAGCATTCAGTCTGCAACATCCACACAAGTGTTCTTAAAATTAGGAATGTTGGCACAGTGCATACAGTGTATTGTGGAATAGCCTTGGTTCCCTGTGATCAGGCACCTCCCTCCCCCCATGGCCAAAATGTATTCAGACAACACATGAATTGGATAAATAAAGACTATTAATACACGTGTCTTTTTAGATCAGATTTTGTTGCTAAATGAGTTATTTAAGAAGTTATTAATGTTTTAGATTTTGAAATTGAGGCAAAGATGTGCTTGACCTGTGGTATTTTTATGACTTTCTCTACTCATCAGTCATATAGTGATCTCTGGAAATGTGAATAATGCCCCTGGCTCTCCTGTAGGAAACTACTCCTGGTCCCCTCCTCTCCTGTCTTCCCCACCTCTGTTCCCAGCCACATTGACTGCATGAAAACCACCTGCCTCTTACTACATGGAATGCTTGTTCTCCCCCTCTGTCTCTCTCTCTGTCAGTGTCTCTGTCTCTTTCATATACACTCACACACACACATATATACACAAACTTCTTATTTTTCTGTTTATGTGGTACAGGGGAATTGAACCCAGGGCTTCATGTGTGCTAGGCAAGCACTCGACCACTAAGCCATATTCCCAGCCCACGTACAAACTTCGAATTGGTCCATATGGTTCAAAACATTAAATGTAGATAGATGAGGCGGGGTGGGGGGAGGGAATGATCAAATGAATGTGGGGAATGGTCACAGCCAATATATATAAAGGCTGTGAAAAATCCAAAATTTAAAATGCATTGAATAGAACAAATAAAATGGAAAAAGGATGTTAGGAAGAGCAAAAGGACCCTCCCCGTTCCTCACTCCCCCAGGAAAAAGGAAATGTAAAAGGGCAGGAAGAGCATAGTTCCAGGAGGGCTGTGTGGTTGCCAGGGGCTTTGGGGCTGGAAAAGAAAGAGCAAGAGGTGAAACTAGTTTCCAGCAGAGTTGGCTGGAGCAGAGTATGTCTGGGCTGTGTGATTTAGCCTTTGCTAGAGGCCTCCCCCACTTCCCTCCCTCTTCCCTTCTCTCCCCTTCCCTCCCTTCCCTCCCTTCTGCTCCTCTCCTCACTTTTCCTAACAAATTCTAGAATCTGGTGACTTATAGAACAAACACCTCATAGTTTCTGTGGGTCAGGGATTTGCACTTTGCTGTATGAAGTGGTCTGGTTCGTGTGAGATTGTAGTCATGATATCTAGCTCTTCACCCTTCTGGGGTCTCAACTGGAGCTGGGTGGTCTGCTCACAGTGTTGTGTTGTAGCTTGATTTCCCTAGACCAAATGATTCAGGAAGGAGGAAAAGATCAAGCTGACAGCTCTATTCCCTCTTTGACCTAAATGTAGTCTCTGAACATGTCCATGATACTTGAAGCTTGCTGGGAACCAAGTGCTGTTTGCTAGAAAACACAGCTACTACCTTTGATAAGAGCTGTTAAGCCTTGGAGCCTATTGATACCCTGTTTGAAAACATTGCTTGGCACCACCACTTTGCATAAGAACCTCCACCACTTTACATAAGAGCCACTAAGCCTTGGGCTGGGAAGGTGGCTCAGTGGTAGAGCGCTTGCCTTGCATGCCTGAGGCCCTGGGTTTGATTCCCCAGCACCACATAAGCAAAAAGAAAAAAGCCAGAAGTGGCGCTGTGGCTCAAGTGGTAGAGCACTAGCCTTGAGATGAAGAGCTAAGGGACAGCGCCCAGGCCCAGAGTTCAGGCCCCACGACTGGACCCAAAAAAAGAAGAGCCACTAAGCCTTAAAACTTACCTATGACAACATTGATTGGCACCTTCTGAAGATTCCCCACCTATGACCTTTTGCAAGATATACTTTGCAGTTTTGGTGCCTAGCAACCCTATTGACCTGCTGATGCTAATTACCCTGCTCAGCGTGCTATATATACTGCTGTGTAAAAAATAAAGTTTGAGACCTTGATCAGAACCCTGTCTTGGTCTCCTTCCTCGTGTCTGGTTTGTCTCTCATTCAGGTCAGTTCCTCTTCGAGCCCTTGTTGACCGACCCCGCGGGCCAGGGCAGAAGCTCTATTCATTAAGTTAGAAATAATATCTGAAATGCTGCCTCTGTGCAGGAAGAGAACCAGACTCCAGCTCTTCAGGGGAGGAGTGTGACAGAATTGGAGGCCATTTGAGAGCCTGTTGTGTGCTTGACATCATGAATGGCACAAGGGATCCAAGGTGCAGCCCCTGATGTACACTCTAGAAGTTTACATCTGCCAGAAAAGTTATGCTCTGCTCCATGACTGATCATGAGAAGGGAGACAGACTTCTTAGAGAGGTCTGAGAAAGTGGAAAGCAGAATGGATGGTAGCAGAGGGAGGCTCTAGGGAGGAGCTGGCTCCTGCCTTCATGTATTTGCAGCTTTCTCCTCTGTTTTATTTATTTATTTATTTATTGTCGGTGTGAGGCTTGAACTCTGGACCTGGGCGCTATCCCTGTGCTCTTCAGATAAAGGCAAGCATTCTGCAGCTAGAGCCACAGCACCACTTCCAGTTTTCTAATGGTTTATTGGAGATCAGAGTCTCATGGACTTTTCTGGCCGGGCTGGCTTTGAACCGTGATCCTCAGATCTCAGCCTTCTGAATAGCTAGGCTTACAGGTGTGAACCACTGGTGTCAGGCTTACCACTGCTTTTTGTTCATCCTTTGTCCCTCCATTTCTGTGCACTAATTTTATTTTTATGCTGAAGAAAAATAGAAAGCTATTATCTATCCTACTTCATGAGGTTATTTGACTATTGTACCTAATTTGGTTATTGCAATTGAGATATTGTGGGCTTTAGACAGTGGTCAAATGCAAATAAGATTGATTCATTGGTTGTTTGATGGATCGAGTCATTCATTCATTCATTCATTCATTCATTCATTCAGTACATTTATTGTTGTACCAACTATGTAACCAGCAAGATATGTGCCTTACATTCTTGTGGAAGAGACACCTAGGTGGTAAACAAGCAAATTAATAAATATGACAGTGGTTATTGGAACTGCGGACTTTTTGTTGTTGTTGTTGTTTTGTGCCAGTACTGGGGTGTGATCACAGAGCCAGAGCATTTTTGCTTAGTTCTGCTTAAAGGTTGATGCTCTACCATTTGAGGCCCATCTCTATTTCTGACTTTTGGTGGTTAATTGGAGGTAAGGTCTCACAGACGTCTCAGGTTGTTTTCAAACTGCCATCCTCATATCTCAGCCTCCTGAGTAGCTAGGATTCCAGGTGTGAACCACTGGCACCCAACAATTAAGAATACTGTTAAGGAACTAAACAGACCACTTACTATAAAAGTGGTCTCTGAAAAGCACATAAGGTGAAGAGAAACCCTTTTTCTTTCCAAAGGTTTAAGTCTGCTGAGATCAACCAACTGGAGACAAAGATATACTCATCCTATTTTGTAGTTGGAAGAACCATAGGAGGTGATCAACCCACAATCCAGTGAGATTTAAAAACAGAAATCACTTCACCTATGCTCTGCACCATGGAGTTGGGGAGTATTGGTAATTTAGAGGGATGGTAAATGATTTTTAGGTAAAAAGAGCAGTATTTGCACTTTGTCAGAGAACCACGAGACAGGTAGGTACAGAGAACAAAGGTAGGTTTATTGCTGGGAGGGGGGCTGGCAAGACCCCTTCTCACAGGGTAGCAGTGAGAAGAATCATCTGGTATTTTCTGAGGTGACCTGTATAACCTAGGAGGATTAAGAGGTGATACAAGTGACTAGGAGGTAGTGACCCTGGTGAGGGCCAGGGGCTTCATCATGGCAGACTAGGCTGCTGTCCAAATAATAGATAAGAGGCCCTGCATCTGCCCAGACCTGAAGGTCACACTAAGGGGCTCTTGTTGCCTTATATGGTTGTAGCTGCTCCAGAGAAATGCCATCTTAAGTTTGTGGAGGCTGATTATTTACTGTGTTTTTAAATGGGCCTAGTGTTGCCTAAGAAGGGAGCATGCTCAGCTGTGGAGAGGAGAAGGAGTGTATTAAACTATGGGAAGGGAGCTCATTTTGCTAACATAGGGAGTCTGGGACAAGGTTCCCATAGGCTGTGGGGGAGGTAGTGACAGGCTCTGAGAACATGGGGACAGAATTTTCCTAGGAATAAAACTTTCTTACTTGGCAGATAAATCTCAAGGAGTCCCTGGAGCTGCTCTAGAAAAATAGATAAAAGGTGGACATTGGTAGCTCATGCCTATAATCTTAGCTAATGTGGAGGCTGAGATCTGAGGATCACAGTGTGAAACCAGCCCAGGCAGAAAAATCTGTGAGACTTTTCTCTCTGTTTAACTATTAAAAAGCCAGAAGTAGAGGTGTGGTTCAAGAACAGCAGAGTTGAGGAAAAATGACAAGTGAGAGCACAAGGCCTTAAGTCCAAGCCCAAGTACCAGTATCCATTAAAAAAAAAAAAAGATGTGAATAGACTCCTGTCTTGAAAAAAACAGGAAAAGGCAGTACTGGAAGTATGGTTCAAGTGGTAGTGTACCAGTCTTTGGTAGAGTACCAGCCTAGCAAGCAAAGGCCCTTGACAGTTGAAACTGTAGTAGGTACTATCAAACCATTCTTTCAAACTTCTTTTTTTTTTTTTTTTGGGGTCCGGTTGTGGGGCCTGAACTCTGGGCCTGGGCGCTGTCCCTCAGCTCTTCAGCTCAAGGCTAGCACTCTACCACTTGAGCTACAGCACCACTTCTGGCTTTTTTCTTTTTGCTTATGTGGTGCTGAGGAATCGAACCCAGGGCCTCAGGCATGCAAGGCAAGCACTCTACCACTGAGCCATCTTCCCAGCCCCTCTTTCAAACTTCTTTAGAATGCAGAATAGAGAATATTGTAGAGTGGTTAAGAGTGTGGGATCATTCATTACCCTCCTTTCATGTCAGCCCTGACCCCTTCCCTCCTTCCCTCCCCTTCCCTTCATGCCTTCCTTCCTCTGTCTCTTTTTTGGTTGTACTAGCATTTGAAGTCAGAGCCTGCTGCTTACTATTCAGTTGCTCTACTACTTGAACCCTGCACCAGCCCACTTTCTGAGCCTTTCTGAACCTCAATGCCCTTATCTGTAAAATGAGGACAATTATCTCTGAGCTCTATAATTTGGAGTATTTTCAGGAAAATTTTATAAGAATAGTTGAAGTAATAGATATGAAAACACCTGAATGCTTAAGAGCATTATTGATGAGAAGGAGCACATCTTTTTTTTAATACATTTTTTATTGTACAAATGCTGTACAGAGGGGTTGAGTTACATGAGTAAGGTAATGCGTACATTTCTTATCAAGCATTGCTGCCTCCTCTTTTGCTTTTCCCCTACCATCCCTTCCTTCCCACCTCCACAAATACGCTCCATAACCCCCACACCCCCTACCCATGCCTAAATTGTAAAGTTCATTTTTCAACATAGTGTCTTGTACATCTCATTGTTACAATGGATCAACCTGTATCCCTATTTAAATATTTTGTTTTTTCCCTTTCCCTCCCCAAATTAGAAAACTGTATATACAAGATACAGGGCATTGACATCAAATACAGTGAAAACAGGGGGTATACCTTGGGGGAAGAACATACAAAGAAACAAAAAAAAAATCACATGGTACATTATAAATACGTTAGAAACCATAGCAAGAAAGAAAAAGACAAAACTTGTGTCCCTATCTTGGGGTTCATTTCGCTTGACATCATCTTATTTGGTCATATGTACATAGCTTTTGACCTTTTCTGCTTGTCCCTGACATATACTAGTTATTGTAAGTAAGGAAACCATGGGACCTATGTTTCTTTGGGCCTGGCAAGAAGGAGCACATCTTCACTCCAGATTTATCCTTTGTGTCCTGGGCTTTTTTTTTTTTTTTTTTTTAACTTTTTTTGGCTTTGATAATTGGCTTTGATAATTGGATGCTCTCAGATGAGATCTCCTGGTGTCAGGTTAAATCCATGTTGCCTTACAGGTGGGTGGGCAGGTGGGTGGCCTGTTCTAGGATTTGTCCTAGTTTAGCAGCAGTGGTGTTCCAAGGAAATGAAAAAGAAATGAATTTAGGCTGCTCCTGCAAGAGTCTGTGTTACAGGAAGCTCAGCAAAAAGGACATGGTGTCTGCTATCTCTGCTGGCTTCTTAGAGACAGTGTGTGGCACCAAAGCCCTGGTGCTGGGTTATCCTGCACATCACCAGTGGCACTGAGAGCACATTGTAGCTCTTTTCTCATTGATTGATTGGTGCTGGTACTGGGGCTTGAGCTCAGGGCTTCCCACTTAGCTTTTTGCACATTACTAGTTCTCTCCTACTGGAGCCACACTTCTACTTCCCAGAGATTATGGCTTTTTCAGAATGCTACTCCAGTCAGTCTTTGTACCCCAGCCCTTCTTCACCTCTGGCATTGTGTAGCAGTCACTCATCAATCTGTGACTGGTCAAGTGCCTGCCATGTTTCTGAAAAGGACAATCAAGATGTCAGGGTGTTCCCCCATCTCTGCCCTCAGGGCTAGGCATCAAGGCTGGGCTGTTACAGTGGACCAGAATGGCAAGACCTGATGGAAATACTCCCCAGGATACATTGGGGAGAATACAATTGAAGCTCCTAGCTAGCAGGTGCTAAGCTGAGTTGGGTTTGATTTCTGTCTTCAGAACTAGAGAAAGCAAGTATAAGCAAATATATGGAGAAGCAATAGTGCTTGGGGCATTGGTGAGAAAAAGGTTGCAGGCAGAGTAGCTTCTCCCACCCAGGCTTGGCTGGAACTCAAACTCATGTGGTTGTACGCCTGTTGCAGGACCCCCACCAAGAAGATCACTTCAAAAGCAAGGCTTTATTCAGGTGGGCTGCAGCTCCGGCTTTGTCCCACACACTGACTCAGCAGAACTTAGGAGGAAGCCCCGAGCTGAAATTTCACAGTGTTTATAAAGGCAAAAACTACAAAGGGATAAAAGGAGAAGAAAAAAAAGAAATCACAGACTGACAAATTTAAGGCAACAAGAGGTGTCAGCAGGGCATTCCAAGGCAATAAGGGGTTGTAGGGAGTTATCAAACTGGCTGGGTCTTAAAGGGCATTCCAGAGCAGTTAAAGCTTAGCAGGGAGTTTCCTGGCTAGTTGGGTTCTGATAAGCTGTAGCTGGGATAATTGGTGGTCTGGGTTTGTTCACAGGGTCTGTTTATCTTGGGCCAGCTTGGTCATCTCCTGAAGTTTGTGGGGACCCAAGGCCAGCTATAGTACAAAGTGGGGCCTGACTTCAAAGTAGCTTTGTTCAAGTAATCTATGGTTTAGCAGTTTCAGCACAAACAAGACGGTTTCTGCAATTCAGGTGGGCCCAAGGTTAATATGAGCAGCAGAAGGGTTACTGCTTCTAAACGAAGCCACTTTTAACTCTTCAATGTCTCATATCCACACTAGCCCCTTCCATATCCCAGGATAGTTCTTGTGTCCTGGATTCCTCTTCCCTCACTCCCTCCCTTCTTCCCTTCCTCCCTTCCTCCCTTCCTCCCTTCCTCCCTTCGTCCCTTCGTCCCTTCCTCCCTTCCTCCCTTCCTTCCTTCCTTCCTTCTTTCCCTCCTCTTCCCTCATCCCCTTGCCCCCTCTCCCCTTCCCATTTCCTTCCTTCCTTTTTTTCCCCTTCTGGAGTTGAGACTAGAACTCTAGGCATCACTTTGTCAACCAAGCTTTTTTTCTCAAGGCTGATGTTCTCCCACTTGAGCCACACCTGCACTTCCAGCTTTTTTTCTGTTTCATTGGCGATAAGAGGCTCATGGACTTTTCTGAAGAGACTGCCTTTAAATCATGATTGTCAGCCTTCAGCCTCCTGACTAGCTTGGATGACAGGTGTGAGTCACCAGTACCAATCTAGCTCTACTTTCTTTACCAGTTCAATCTAATCCATAACTTTTAACACGCTGAGTTTGGGTGGTGGCCAGTGTCATATTCACCATAGGCCTGAGCCCCCTTCCTTCCACTCTGAGAATCTCTTAACAGTTGGCCATCTGATATATTGGTGGATCCTCCTCTTCGGTGGTGCTGGGGATCTTGCAATGGGACAGTCCAGATGGGGTGACATGTCATCACTTACTGATGTATTCTGACAGTGCCTTAATTTCATATTTTTTAAGGAGCCTCTCCCTGCCTTCCAGCAACTCAACACTGGATCCCACAAAACTGGCTCCAGCCTCAGTGATGGCTGTGATTCTTCTTGCCTGGTGCCTTCATGGTCTGCAGAGGTGTCAGGAGCCAGCAGCTGAAGAGCAGTCTGAAGCTTTGAATGAGGTGATGTACAGATTACTTACTCCTCAAACTCTTTCTGTACCTAAGTGTGTAACTTTATCATGCATTTCAGTGCACTTTTTTTTTTTTTTTTTTGGTCATGGAACCTGAATTCTGGGCCTGGGCACTATCCCTCTGCTTTTTTTTTTTTTTTTTAATAATTTTTTATTGTGAAAATACCGTACAGAGGGGTTAGAATTACATGAGCAAGGTAATAAGTACATTTCTTATCAAGTATTGTTGCCTCCTCCTTTGTTTTTCCCCTCCCATCCCTGCCCTCACATCTCCTTATCCCTCAGATCTTCATCTCAAGGCTAGTGCTCTGCCATTTGAGCCACAGTGCCCCTTTTGGCTTTTTCTCTTATGTGGTGCTGAGGATCAAACCCAGGGCCTTATGCATGCAAAACCAGCACTCTACCACTGAGCCACCTTCCCATCCCCTCATTGCACATCTTAAAATGCAACTTGTAGTATTTGAGGCACAAAAATGGTGTTTACTCTGAATTCTAAGATTCCTAAATAGTTAACTTATTTATGCCCCAGAAATTGATATCATTACCTCAACTAAGTAAATGACTAGTAGTATTAGCCAATAGATGAATTCAGGCCCACTGAATTTAATATCAGAAGCAATGCAGAGGCACAGAGGCTTGTAATTAGGGTGGGCGCTAGTCTCTCATGCCTGTAATCTTAGCTGTTGAGGAGACTGAGACCTGAGGATCATTGTTTTGAAGCCAGCCCAGGCAGGAAAGTCCATGAGACATTTATTTCCAGTTAGCCAAGGAAAAGCTGGAAGTGGCCAAGTGCTGGTGGCTCACACTTGTAATCCTACCTACTCAGGAGGCTGCATCTGAGGATCAAGGTTCAAAGTGAGCCTGGACAGGAGAGGCCATGAGACTCCTATCTCCAGTAAGCCACTGGAAAACCAGAAGTGGCACAGTAGCTTAAATGGTAGAGTGCTTGCCTTGAGCGGAAGAGCTGAGGGATAGTGCCCAGGCCCAGAGTTCAAGCCCCACAACCAACAACAACAAAACACTAGAAGTGGTGCTATGGTTCAATGGTAGGGTGCTAGCCTAGAGCAAAATAAGTTCCAGGGCAGTGCCAGGCCCTGAGTTCAATTTCTAGGGCTGACGCAGAAAAAGGCTTATTCTTAGTTTAACCTTCTCCTGTTGCTATCTGGAAAGTATTAATATTTGAACAAAAGGTGCTGTGTTGTCACTTTGTACTGGGCCCCTCTACCCTGTGGCTAGTCCTGAGGAAGGTTCATGTGCCTCATCCCTGCTACATTGTGTGCTTGCTCTATCATGGAATCTCGGTAAGTGTGGGGGAGTGTCAGCTGGTCCTGAAGTAGTGAGCTCCCCATCCTTGGAAGAATTCAAAGTTGAAACTGGAGGAAATTGGAATGCCAGATGGGAGGAGTTAGAGTAGGCAATCCTTAGGATCTGAGTTCCTATGAACCCTGATTGTAGGATTCTGTAACTTATCCTTCTACAATGTTACTGAATGTCAGAAAATAGAGGAGATGGGGACCGAGGAAAATGGTCTAGTGTGTAGGATTCTGCAAGTACGAGGAACTTGGAGTTATTTCCTTACTGTTGGCAGTAGTACTGGGCTGCTGACCCTCTGCTCTCCCCAATGTTATCTGTATGGGAGAAGCTCTGTTCTAGTGCTGAAAGTTCTCCTCTTGGTCAAAGGTCACAGCAGTGACACTAGAAGTGCTAGTGTCCTCCTTCTGAGGCCTAGCAATTACTTGCCCAGCACCTTTGTTTGCTAAAGAGGGGAGTGTGTGTGTGTGTGTGTGTGTGTGTGTGTATTTGCATGTGTGTGTGCAGTGGTAAACAGGATGGACTGGAGGGCAGGAAGAACAAATGACACTCCAGACCTCCTGCCATGTATGTGACATTCCTTCTCAATGTTGGAACTTTAGGCAAGTTATTTTCATCTCTTTTCACCTCACTTTCTGCCTCTGGAAAAGGGATCTGAGAGAATGAATTTTAGCAACTTGACTTAATTTTTAGAGATTTTCATTAATAACACAATTTATACAGCACTTTGTGTTTTTCAAAGAACTTTTCACATATGTGAGCTCACCAAAATTGTCTTAACAATGAGAAGGTGGTATTTGCACCATTTAAGTGATAAAGGAACAAAGGCCAAAAAGACAGTGGGTGGCAAAACTAGGCCTCTATGTTCACCATTTCATATAGGGATCTTGGCTATTTTCTAAAAGTTTATCCTTTTGTTCATTGAGCTAATAATGACAGGTTCCCATAATGTGATACTCACATAGTCCCTAGGCTGCTCCTGTGCACAAGGATTGTTTTTCTAAGACAGGATCTGTCTATGTAGCCCATGTTTACCTCATACTCTTAGTGTTCTTCTTGCCTCTGTTTCCTGAGTACCACAATACATAGCCACAGGGATGGTTTTTGCTGAGGTCCTCCATCCTTCTTTGGTCTGCTTTGACTGGGAATGTAGCAGGGTGAGAGCCATGCCCTGAGTTCTAAAGTTAGATACCTTCTGTTCACATCTCCCAATTTGTACTGTAGCTGAGTGGCCTGGACAAATGACCTTTTGGGACCTGATTTTTTTCATGTGTAAAAGAATGGTAAACTTAGCTTCTTTCATGCAGGGCTGGTGCTATACCACGAAAGCTATACCTCTACTTTCTACATTTCTTTCTAGTTAATTAGAGATAAGAGTCTCATAGATTTCCCTGCCTGCATTGGCCATAAACCATAATTTAATGATCTTAGCCTCCTGAGTAGCTAGGATTACAGGTATGAGCCACTAGCATTGGGATATTAGGCATATTTTTTAAATTAGCTTTTAGGCTTGGAATTGTAGGCTTCTTTGGTTTTCTTTTTAGTATCTGTTAAGTAATTTTCAAGGTACTGCCTGAAGTCCCAGGGAGCCCCTGTGAACCTACTTGAAAGAAGATCTCATCACTTAAAAAACAAAAAAGAGAACCACCAGGAAAAAAAAAAACACCCTGCATAACACCTCTGTGAACATGGGAGAGCAAAGAAGTAAGTTATGACATCCACTTCTTGCTGCCATTTGGTATTTTGCAAACTGCCACTGCTATTAACAGTCACTTTTGAGTATTTATGATCTTGCAGTTAGTTGGAGCACTTTGATTCTCATAAGAAAAACAGGTTCACATTTAGAAAATGTACCCTACAAGTAGCTGAGATCCCTCAGGGAGGCTGATGGATGGGGCCCACACAGGGGAAGGAAATGCAGCCACCTCGCCAGCCTGCAGAACTTTGCCTTTTCCACACACCCTAGTTGGAAGCTGTTTTTGTTTGTTGTGGTGGTGGTTGTTTGTTTTTGTGTTTTTTTTCCAGTCTTGGTATTTGAACCCTGGACCTGGGTGCTGTCCCTTAGCTCTTCAGCTCAAGGCCAGCACTCTACCACTTGCTGCTTCCAGCTTTTTCTGTTTATGTGGTGCTGAGGAATTGAACCCAAGTTCTCATGCATGTGAGGCAAGCACTCTATTACTGAGCCACCTTCCTAGCCCCTTGAAAGCTGTGTGTTTATGTCTGGATCCTTACCCTGCCAGGGATGGACTTTCTGTGTGGCCCTGGCATAGTGTCCCATGGCAAAAGGACATGTAGCTAAATACCAAACCACTTTCCACACATATGTCCTTGCACCACACCAGCCACAATGCTAGCAAAGACCAGAAGCTGGTCTTTGAATTTATCCCAGAGTCCTAAACTGGTTCTTGGTGTGTGCAGGATAGAAGGGAGAGTTTTGGATCTGGCCAGTGTTGAAGCATCAGCCCAAGTAGAGCACCAGATCCTAAACTAGAAATTGGGAAAACACTGGCTCCCACTTTGGGCCTCAGTTTTGACTCTCGCTACATGATGCTCTGAGGTCCATGAGGTGCTTCAGTGCCAAATTATACAGGACTTGTGTTCAAGAGAAGTTGGGGTTTCCAGAGAAGGAGAATTGCATTTTAGGATTATTAGTTGTTTTTTTGTTGTTTTGGTGGTGGTCGTGAGGCTTAAACTCTTTGCCTGAGCGCTGTCCCTGTGCTCTTCAGCTTAAGGTCAGCGCTCTACCTCTTGAGCCACAGCACCACTTCTGAGAATTGCATTTCAGTGACAAATTTACAAAGGTCTTGTCACTGTACATGTAAAGAAAGCATCATCAGCTTGTCAGTGAGAATCTTTTCACCAAGTGGATATGAGGGAAGGTTGGGGTTCCTGCTCTGTCTGTGAGACTTTAGCTGGGCTCTGGGTCTTCTCAGGCTTGTTTCTACTTCTGTAAAATCCTTCCAGGAAACCTCTTCACATTGAGTTGCTATGGCTTCTTGGGCTCCTCTTGGCTGTGACAGCTTCTGACACTGCCCTTGTTTGGGGGCAGCTTGGATGGTTTTGAGGAGCCCTAGTCAGACATGCTTTAGAATCTGTTGGGATTCATCTCATGTGTTTTTGATTTTAGATTGAAGTTCATGGATTTGGGAGGAGAAAACCAGAGAAGTAAATGCCATTCTTAGCACAAAGTTGATGTATTTTCACTGTCAATTTGACCTTGATCACCTAGTCCGTGGGCCTTCATAGTTCTCCAATGCCAAAAATCTTTTTCTTCCTTTTTTAAACTTTACTCCCCCCCCCCCACCTCCCAATCTATCTCTTTCTGTGTCAGTACTAGAGCTTAAACTCAATGCCTGGGTGCTGTCCTTTAGCTTTTTCATTCAAGGCTGGTACTCTACCACTTAAGCCATACCTCCAATTTAGGGTTTTGCTGATGCATTAGAGGTAAGGGTCTCTTTGATGTTTCTGTTTGTGTTGGATTTGAACTTCTATCCTTAGATCTCAGCTTCCTGCATAGTTAGGCATGCCCATCTCTTTTGAGAAGACCTGGTGATGTAACATATTATTGACTGTTTGCTGTGCACCTGGTAAAGTGTTGTGTGGCAGGGCTATGAAGACACTCAAGACATCATCTGTGCTCAAGTATCCCAAGAATGAACTGCAGCTCAGATGTGTGCAACAGCGCTCTCAGCGCACTGGGGAATGTGCATTGATAGTGTTCATAGGACTTCAAGGAAGTTAGTTACCTGACCAGGCTTTCCAATTTCCTGATTTTGTGCTTTAAGTGAATTTCCATGATTCCCTTCCATTTCCTTCAAACCATAATATTTTTTTTTGGTTGGTTGTGGGGCTTGAACTCTGGGCTGGGACACTGTCCTTGTGCTCTTCAGCTCAAGGCGAGAACTCTACTGCTTGAGCCACAGTGCCACTTCAGGTTTTCTAGTGGTTTATTGGAGATAGTAGTCACACGGACTTTCCTTCCTGGGATGGCTTTGAACCTCGGTTCTCAGATCTCAGCCTCCTGAGTAGCTGGGATTACAGGCAGGAGCCACCAATGCCTGGCAAACCATAACATTTTAAATGTTACAAGAGAGAGAGAAAATTACAGAAGCTAGCATATTTCTTTTGGAGACATACCCAGAGACTCATTATTTTTAAGCATTTTCTTAGCACTTCTTGTGTTGAAAGCATTTTTAACTCATTAATTAGTAATCCACATTAATAAATAGATGGAATTAATCTATTCCAGACAGAAGTTTGTCTTGAGGAAATACAAAAAACTTAAGTACTATTCCTTTCCACCTGTATCTTCTCTCTCCTCCCCTCCACCACACTTTATCTTGTTCATTATTTAGATTATTGCTCTGATCATTACACTCTGATTGAGCGCCACAAGTGTCCTTGGAGCTTCCACAAAGTTTGGGTTGGGTGTCTTCCCACTCTTCTGGACTCCAGGCTGTACATGGGTCTGCTTTGGGGACTCATTAGCACTTGAAAATGAAATTGGCCTCATAAATAGTCATCCTCAGGAAACAACGGGCTCTCCCATTTTTATTTTAGTTGCATTCAGCTGAAAACCTCTTAGCTTGTATTCTTGTTTGAGGAGAGTTTTTTTTTTTTTTCCTCCTTTTTTCCTTCTTGCGGATCCTAGGGCTTGAATGCAGGGCTAGGTCTTAAATGCAAGGCCAGGAGATTTTGTTTGTTTGTTTTTTGTTTGTTTTTCCTCAAGGCTGGTGTTCTACCACTTGAGTCCCAGCTCCACATCTGGCTTTTTGGTAGTTATTTGGAGCTATGTGTCTCAAAGACTTACCTTTCTTTCTGAGCTGGCTGAAAACCATGATCCTCAGATCTTAGCCTCCTGAGTAGCTAGGATTTCAGGTATTAGCCACTAGTATCTGGCTAGGAGGTTAGTTTTTACCTTCAGAAAAAAAATCTCCATAACATGACTACCATTTATGTCTCTCTTTGGAACAAGGGCTCCCCTGTCCTTGTATTTGATCAAGATGATAATTTTCCACCTTGTACAGATAAGGAAATTGAGGACCATGAGGAGCAATCTCAAGATTGGTAAAAGTCAGAGCTGATATACATCTCCAAAGATCTTCCCTTCCTATATTTCTTTGGTTCACCATTCTGGGCCTTCCCAGTGTGGTGCTCATGTTCACCCACAGTGGGCTGTCTGCCTTCCTCTGCTGCTGGCCTCTGGTGGGAGAAGCTTGCAGAGGATGTGATGGTCTCCTGATTATACTCTTGTCTTCATTTTGTCACCTGGTGATCTGTTTCAGGAGCTGCCTGTCTATGGCCCCCCCTGTCCTCTTCCTTCCTTCCTGTCCTGGCACAAAGGAGCCACTCTTGGTACTAAGATCGCTGTGACATCAGATATGTAGAGAATCAGCATATTGTCCATGTCATAGATCTGAGGATTCTATCCCTGACCTCTGGGAGCTCTTAGTGTTATCAGAGAAGAGCTGCCTTGTACTCCTGGAGTCCCCTTCATTAGCTCCTTTTCTTTCTGCCCTTACAGGTCATGCCTGTTTCAGTAAGTAGTTATTATATGCCAGGTCTCATGCTCACAGACTGCTATCTGTGACAACCTACTCATTAGGAGGTGAAATCATTGTTCCTCTTACCAGATAGGGAATCAATTGTTTAAGGGCTGGGCGCCAGTGGCTCATACCTGTAATCCTAGCTACTCAGGAGGCTGAGATCTGAGGATCATGGTTCAAAGCCAGCCCAGGCAGGAAAGTCCATGATGCTCTCATCTCCAATAAACCACTAGAAACCCAGAAGTGGCACTGTGACTCAAGCAGTAGAGCACTTGCCTTGAGCTGAAGAGCTGCGGGATAGTGCCCAAGCTCAGAGTTCAGGACCCCTGACCAAAAAATAAATAAAAATAAATAAATAAATAAAAAATAAAGAATCATTTAAGGAAGGGGCTAAGAAAAAGAAAATACAGCTAAGAAAAAAAGAGAGCAGCAGAGATTCCTAATCTCCATATCTAATAGATATAAAAAACATTCAAAAAAACATTCAAAAAACAGATTGTACCCAGGTGCGGGTGGCTCACCACTGTAATCCTAGCAATTCAGGAGTCTGAGATCTGAGGGTCCTGGTTTGAAGCCAGCCTGGAAAGAAAAGTCTGTGAGGCTCTTTATCTCCAATTAACCTGCAAAAAGCCAGAACTGGAGGTATGGCTCAAATGGTATAGCACTAGCCTCGAGCAGAAAAAGCTTAAGGAAGGGCTAGGAAGGTGGCTCAGTGGTAGTGCGCTTGTCTTGCATGCATGAGGCCCTGGTTCCATTCCTCAGCATCGCATAAGTAAAAAAAGAAAAAAAGCCGGAAGTGGTGCTGTGGCTCAAGTGGTAGAGCACTAGCCTCGAGCAGAAAAAGCTTAAGGAGGGGCTAGGAAGGTGGCTCAGTGGTAGAGCGCTTGTCTTGCATGCATGAGGCCCTAGTTCTATTCCTCAGCACCACATAAGTAATAAAAGAAAAAAGCCAGAAGTGGTGCTGTGGCTCAAGTGGTAGAGTGCTAGCCTTGATCTGAAGAGCTAAGGGACAGTGCACAGGCCCAGAGTTCAGGCCCCATGACCAGACCCAAAACAAAAAACAAAAACAAAAAAGCTTAGGGATAGTTCAGTCCCCAGTTGAGTGGGGCTCAGTGTCCCAGCTCTGAGTTCACTCTCCAGTACTTGCACCAAAATAGGAATAATATTAATAATTACTTAAGAAGGAACAGGAAATACTTAGGATGTGGTAGATGTTTGAATCCTGAAGCTCCCTGTTGAGTTGCCTTGTTTCCCTTGTAGTACTGTTGCAGTGGTGTGTGTGTGTGTGCGTACACAAGTAACCCTATTAGTTATTTTATTGTGACCGTTAGGACCCATGAGCAAGAACTATTATAAGAAAACAGAAGTGTTGAACAATACGCTGTAAGCTACAACAGTAGATGGCCAAGCCAGATGGACCCCAGGTATCATTGATTCTGGACTGTGCACAGTTAACCAATCACAGACAGTATTGGCTCCTTGGTTAAACCCCAGAGAAAAAGCTGCTTTGCTAGGGATGCTGCAAGATAGACTGGCCAAGTGAATATCCTGTGTTGAGAGGCAAGTCAGTAAGGTGAGGGCTATGCAATGCTCTGAAGGAAATGGGCATAAGTGAGAGCACCTGTCCTAAAGGGGCTTGTGGTATTAGTCTTTCCCCACACCACCATCCTAGAAGTTGTCCCTCAGCTTTTTGCTCAAGGTTACCACTCTGCTACTTGAGTCATAGCTCCACTTCTGGCTTTTTTGTTGCTTTATTGGAGATAAGGAGCCTCATTGACTTTTCTGCCTAGGCTGGCTTCACAGCATGGTCCTCAGATCTCAGCATCCTGATTAGGATTACAGGCATGCGCCATGGGCACCCATCTATAATGCTGTTCTTAATGGCAGTGGCAGTCAGACAGGGCCTTCATCCGTGTCTTATATGGTCTCATCCTAATAGGTACTGTCCTCAGGCTAGAGTGTAGGGGACTGACTGGAAATCTCAGGCCTGGCCACAGTGACAATTGAGTGAGTTACATTTCTTGAATTTGGATGCAGGCCACCTGCTTTGCTTCTTGGGTTTCTGCTTTCGAGTGCTCTGCTGGACTATACCTGGGGTCTTTGGTGAGACACCTGGGTGAATGTGGGCACTTTTCAGAATGGCTTAGAAGCAGCTCTTGGTGGCTTTGCAGCTTGGCTTTCATTTCTGGCATGACAGTGCATTGGGAAGGTTCTGGATCCAGAGTCAGGCTTAGCTTTGGGCTCAATCTCTGCCACATGCTAGCTCTTTCTTCCATTCCAGATGAGTCACTGTCCATCTTAGGCTGCCCTGTCCTGTCTCCTCCTCATATACCTGTCTCTGACTTGGGGCCAGGGATCTGATGAAGAAATTCTCTTCAGACAAATAGAGATTCCCTGGAAGGAAATTGATCATGTACAGCTGGTTTCTCCACTGGCAGTTGTTCAATTTTATTTCCCTTTCATTTTTCTTCCTCTTCTCAGGGATCACTGCCTATAAGAACTTGATAGCAACTAGACTTAGATGGGTAAATGTAAATTGGAGCTGGCTTCTGAAACTCCAGGTGAGTTTCTTCAGGCCTGAGAGATTTTTCAGAGCCCTACGCACCTAATGCATTTTAGCCTTTATTTTTATTTTTCACCTATATTTTTCTTCTTGTATTACTTCTAGATGCCTTTTATTTTCCCTTAGGACTCAAGCATAATTTTGGTTGCTTTTAGGTGTAATTATAGAAGGCCTAACTCATTTCATTGAGAGGAAGATTTATTATTTCACATAATAATAACCACAGTGGGGCTGGGGGGTTATCCAGGGGAAGGGTGCACGCCTGGCACGTGTGCAAGGCCCTGGGTTCAGTCCTCAGCCCTGGAAAAAAAAAGAAAAAAAAAATAACCATAGCACAAGGGAGACGGTAGAATTCATTAATTCAGTGGCTCAGTAATGTCTTCTTTTTTTGTCTTTTGTTTTGTCAGCCATGGGGCTTGAACTCTGGGCCTGGGCTTTGTCCTTGAGCAACTCAGCTCAAGGCTAGCACTCTACCACTTTAGCCACAGGGCCACTTCTGATTTTCTGGTGGTTTATTGGATATAAGAGTTTCACAGGTTTTCCTGCCTGGGCTGGCTTTGAACCATGATCCTCAGATCTCAGCTTCCTGAGTAGATAGGATTACAGGCCTGAGCCACTGGCACCTAGACTGTCTTCTTATATTTATATTCCTACCATCTTTTGAATTGACCATACTGAGTATATTCTCCACAGGCTAAAGTTCATCATCCCAAGTTGGCAGTTGCAGCACCAGACATCCCATGTAAACACAGAAACCAACAGAATGGATGATGAGACAAAATTGGGATTTGTTTGCAAAGAGGACTGAGAAGTGACCACTGAGGTGGTATCTATCCTTGATGAGAAACATGTACCTTTTCTCTTTTGCTTGACAGGTTAAGAACAAATATCTTGTCATGGCATAATGAGATTACGTACTGTGCCCTCAACTATTATTTCCTCATTTTATTTCCTTCTGCTCTCTACACTAGAAGGCCAAACAAGACCACTAGCTATTGTCAGAACTATGTACACCTCATTTGTACCTCCTTGTTCTAGTCAGGCTGAGCCTGTGCCTGAACCACACCCTGCCCATGTGGCCTGCCCTGCAGCTGTAGCATAAGACAAAAACGGCTAGAGTCAACAGTACTAGCAGAGCCTCTCCCTTGTTCCCTCCCAAGTATGTATTTTGAAAATAATCTTTTTATTTTATTTTTTTTAATTTAATTTAATTTTATTTGTGAACATACTGTACAGAGGAGTTACAATTACGTGGGCAGGATAATGCGTACATTTCTTACCAAGCATTGCAGCCTCCTCCTTTGTTTACCCTTCACATCCCTTCCCAGCCTCCCCCCTCCCCCCCATTCTTTTTATTTTTATTGCAAGATAAAACAGAAAATATAGCTGGCACTGTTGGGTTATGCTTGTAATCCTAACTCATCAGCAAGCTGAGATTTTAGGATTAAGTTTCAAAGCTAGCTTGGGCAGGAAAATCTGTGAGCCTCTTCTCTCCAACAAACCATCAAAAAGCCTGAAGTAAAGTGGTGGCTCAAGTGGTAGAGTGCCAGCCTTGAGCGAAACAGCTAAGAGCCAGTGCCCAGGTCTTGAGTTCAAGCCTCAGAACTGGCACTCCCACTCAGGATCCATCCAGGATCCTGCTTTCCCTTGATCTGTCAGACCTCCTCTGCCTCCTCCAGTCTGTGACATTTCTACTGTCTTTTCTTTAGTATGAGCTTGACACTTTTGAAAAGGGCAGCTACTGATCCTGTGGGAAGCCTCCCAGTGTGGCTTGGGTGGGTGTTTTTTTACTTTGGCTGGTCCTGGGATTTGAACTCGGGGCCTGGGTGCTCTCTTGGAGCTAGTTATAGGCTATCACTCTACCACTTGGAGCTACAGCACCCACTTCTAGTTTTCTGGTGTTCACTGGAGATATGAATGTCACAGACTTTTCTCTCTGGGCTGGCTTTGGACCAACATCCTCAAATCTGAGCCTCCTTATTGGCTAGAATTCCATGGGTGAGCCACTGGAACCCAGCTAGGCATATTGGTTTCTTTGTTTGTTTGTGCCTAATTTTATAACTGAATGAGAAAGCTCAGTTATGTCATATCAATTTCTGGTGTCTCATTGCCTGGATGTATCTTTGGTCATCTACTTAAGGTGATCCTTGTCAGTATTTTTCAGGATGAGGCCATTGTTTCTTACATGATAATTGGCAAATAACATGAGTCAATTGTAAAGAGATTTTCTTCAAAGAGTATCTCTGTGCAGGTTTAGCTTAGGAAACAGATGGGAACCAGATGCTTTGGTTGAGATGGACATGGGCCAGGTTGGTATTCCAGCAAGATCTTCTGCCTCATCTCTAAATGGCCCAGCTTGTGAAGTGCCTCAAGTTCTGTTTGAGAACCTAGCCTGATGTTGGAGATTTGCCTATAAGCTTTTCTGCAAGATAGTTTCCTTCCAAACTGACATCCACAAAGTGAGTTAGGTTTAATAGGCATCAGCAGTGGCTATGTGCTGCCTGGGTGCATGGTACTCCACAAGTTGAGGTCGGCAGGAGCAAGGTGCTGGTAAGCCTTGATTGCTGAGAAGGGTAAAGGAGGGAAAAGGCAGCCTGATGGTAGGAGTGAGAGACACAAAGCATATGCATTTTGGTTCCTTAAAAATATGAATCCCTTTGGCTTATTTTTTCTTAATTTACTGGCATATTTCTCTTTTCCAATTCATCATAAAATACCCAGAAAACTTAGGAAACCATTAAATAATGCAATTGCACTTTTACCTACCTGTTATTTATTTTTGTTTGCTGCGAGATGATGAATTTATTGAGAGTAGAGTATCTACATTCCTTCTACTAATAATATTAACAGTATAAACAATATAAACTCTTTGTCTTCCATCCTAACACATTCTAGATGATCTTTTATTTTCTTTTTTGGTTGGTTCTGGGGCCTGAACTCTGGTCTTGGGTGCTGTCCCTCAAGTCTTCAGCTTAGGGCTAGCACTCTACCACTTGAACCACAGTGCCACTTCGGGCTTTTTCTGCTTACGTGGTACTGAGGAATTGAACCCAGGGCCTCATGCATGCAAGGCAAGTACTGTACCACTGAGCCACCTTGCCAGCCCCTCTAAATGATTTTTAATCATGTAGATTCAAATTTAGATGGTGTTGACCAAAGTATAGAGATTTCCATTGTTTCCTGTTTCAGAGTATGTCTTAATATCATATGAAGTTAAATGAATTACATTTCTACAATGATATATTTTGTATGTATTACATATAGTGCATGCATTACACATAGTATACAACACACACACACACACACACACACACACACACAAACACACACACACACACACACACACACATACCTACAGCTTAGCTCCAAGGTATCTTAAAGTTGCCTTCTGATTTCATGCCTCGTGATTCTTTTTCTTTCTGGTATTTTAATGGCTCCAGGCAACTGGTATCATGTATACCTTTGAGCTTTCTCATGGATTGTTTTTATACCTTTGAACACTCTCTCTGGCATTTTCACCTGTCACTGTCTGATGTATGTCTCAATGGCAGGTATTTGCAGATGACTATGGGGCTAATCAAGTTAACATAAATGAGTGAATTGAATTCAAGTGCCAATTTTGAGGTGCAGGAGCATTGCCTAAAAGGACCAGTAGCTATTTGGCATGAAGTAGTTATTAACCAGTCACTGTATAGCCTTTGTTGCTAGATCTTTCAGTTTTCAAGGGAAATTGGACACTTGCACTTTTGTATGAAGACTGGTTTTTAAACATGGAACTCATTTAAAAGTTTAGGCACTATATAGATAAATTAAAAACATCTCTAGGCTAGATTTGACACTCCAAGCTCTAGACTTGTGTTTGGTTCTTTGTGTATGAATCATGTCTCCTGATTCAAATGGGTGTTTTCCTTTCTGTTAGCATTTTTGGTATGTATCTTAATTATAGTAGTGTGCTGGTCTTTCTGCCTTAGTTGTTAATAAGTTTTTTAAATCTGTTTGAAACATTTGTTGTCATATATTGGCTCTTTCCTACATGTAATCCATCTCTCTACAAAATAGTTTATACATACCTGTGTGTATGGGTGAAGGAGGGTGAAAGAGAAAGAGAGAGAGCACAAGAGAAGAGTGAAGGAAAGAGGAGGAAATACATTTATTCTCTCATGGTATTTGATTCTCCTTCTCTTCTTCTGGAAGGAATTAGATTGGGTAATTGAATTGTTGCTTAAAAGTTGATCTGAGGTGCAGGGAATTTGGTTTAGTAATAGTGCTTGCCTACCATGCATGAGGCCCGTTGTTCAGTTCCTCAATACCACATACACAGAAAAATCTAGAAGTGAGGCTGTCTCTCAAGGGTTAGAGTGCGAGCCTTGAGCAAACAAAGCTCCAGGACAGTGCCTAGGCCTTGAGTTCCAGTTCCAGGACTGGCAAAAAAAATGTTAAAGTAGGAATTCAATGGATATAGCCAAATGGTGGAGCTCTTCCCTGGTATGTGTGGGGTCTTAAGTTCTATCACTAGCACTGTAAAAACAAAAGTAAGTGTAAAATATAAGTCAATCGTCATCTCTTTTGTCACATCAAATGTTCCAATACTAACAGAATTTTGGTATATTTATGATGAATATTTTTAATAATAGCAAAAGGCCCAGAATAGTGTTTTATACTTATAATCCTAGACACTCCAGAGAAGGAGATAGGAGGATTAAGGTTTAAGAGCAGACCAAACAAAAAGTTAGTGTTTCAGAGATAGCAAGCATGGTAGTGTATGCCTGTAATCTCAGGTACTTGAGAGGCAGAGGTAAGAAATTCATGGTCTGAGGCTTGCCTAGACAAATTGGGAAACGCTATTTAAAAAACAAAAGCAAAAGGATTAGGGACATCTTTTGTTCCCTAGGGCCACCACTATAAATAGGAAACAAAACCCTAAAAAACTGTTCTGACAGAAATATTTTTGGATAGATTAAATCTCTGGAAGAGTTTTAGTAGGAAGTGATTACTAAAGATTTTAAAGGATAGTCAGTAAAAGGTAAAATAGATAATGAACCTCCTCACAATGAAAAACTTGCTCAGGGAAAGACTCTAGGAAGACAGGAAAAAGATAAACTATAAACTAGCGTGAAATATTTGCAAGCCATATAGTAGAGGAATTAAATCTTAATAAACAGTGTTCTCAAGTCTCTGTAGTACATAATGATAAAAACCAAACCAGAATGATTGGATAATGACCAAAAGATACAAATAAATGTTTCACTGAAGAATATATATTCAGCAAATAAGCACATAAAAGGATGCCTTTGTCCCAGCCTTTAGAGGAATGCAATTTAAAAGGCTCAGTGAGGTACCACTACATACCTATTTGAATGGTTCAATCAAAATAGTGACAACACAAGGTTGATCAGAATTCAGGGGAACTTGATTATTCATACATTGCCACTAGGAAAATGAAGTGATAGTTTACTTGGGAAAAGAATAGAAAAATACCTTGTTTTGAGACAGTACTGTGGATTGAGCTCAGTGCCATGGCACTATCCCTGAGCTTTTTTGCTCAAGTCTAGCGCTCTACCACTTGACCCACAGTGCCAATTTCTGTTCATATGTTACTGAGGAATCAAACCCAGGGCTTCATGCATGCTAGGCAAGCTTTCTACTGCTAAGGCACATGCCCAGCCTAACAGTAACATTTAAAACTAAACTGAGTAGCCCAAGAGAACGCTTTGGTTCCCATAAACACCTATACATAAGGTTTCTGAATCATCTTATTTCTGTGATAGTCCCAAAGTACATTTATACCATGGACTATTCAGAAACAATAAAAAAAAGTCTTAATACAATAAAAGTGGGTCTGGAGGGACTTAAATGCTGTGTAAAAAATTCTTAACAAGTGGCATGCTATGTAATTTCATCTATACTTCTTGAAGTTTCAGTTGAAATCTGTTGAAATCTGAAGATTGGTGGATTCTGCCACAATGAATTATGCGTCAGTTATGGAAGCTGTTATTAGGAGAACGTGGGGGAAGATCTGTGCGATCTTGTCTGTATTAATTTACTAATGTTTCTGCCTGTGACTCTGTGAAAGTGTCAAAAGATTTAGACAAATAATGTATACTAAAAAAGCTGACCTCAATCACTTTTTTCCCTTGGGCTTTCTGATAAAGATGATCCTTGAGACTCCAGTGATAACTGAAGATGGAAACTGGGAGTCAGTGGAGAATTCTGAGTCTGTGAAGACTAATGAATCTGTTGACCAACGTGCCAATCAAGAAAGTTAATGGAAGCTGTAGTGCCCAGTTGAAAAGACCAGATGTTGGGTCTTCCAGGGACCCTGAGACCTCAGAAGTTCTCCCTTTCCAGGTATTACAGACAGCCACTGACTAGAATCTCTATTTTTTTGTGGGTCATGGGGCTTTGAGCTCTGGGCTTGGGCGCTGTCCCTGTGCTTTTCAACTTAAGGTGAGCACTCTACCACTTGAACCACAGCACCACTTCCGGTTTTCTAATGGTTTATTGGAGATAAGAGTCTCATGAACTTTCCTGCCTGGGCTGGCTTTGAACTGTGATCTTCAGATCTCAGATACTCAGCCTCCTGAGTAGCTAGGAAAACAGGTGTGAGTCTCTGGTGCCCAGCTAGAATCTCTATAAAATATTGGGATTTAAAAATATTGGGGTTAACCTGGTACCCCTGGCTCAGACCTGTAATCCTAGCTCCTGAGGATGCTTAGGTCCAGATGAAATGCAGATTCAATTTCCAACTAAATTTCAGCAAAATGCTACACTAGAGGTATGGCTCAATTGGTAGAGTGCCAGTCACGAGCAAGCAAACCAAACGTGTGAGGCCCTGGTACAAGGAAAAAGAAGTTGGGGTTAAGAGACTCGAGCTCAATGCTAATTTAGGATTGAACTTCTTTACTTATTTTTACAACCATAAATAATAGTTTTTCAGTTCTATAAATGCCATCAGCAGTAATTACCTTTGCTGCATGGTGCCTACATGATGAAAACATGCAAGTGTCTGTCAGTCAAGCAGTGCATTAAGCAAATATTATTTGGTTCCCCATACTTTGGCTAATAATTAGATAACTTACGTATATTATACTATTGCTCTCTAATTTTTCATACTTTGTTTCTTTTTTTTTTTTTTTTTTTTTTTTTGGGTCCGGTCGTGGGGCCTGAACTCTTGGGCCTGGGCGCTGTCCCTCAGCTCTTCAGCTCAAGGCTAGCGGTCTACCACTTGAGCCACAGCGCCACTTCCGGTTTTTTCCTTTTTGCTTATGTGGTGCTGAGGAATCGAACCCAGGGCCTCAGGCATGCAAGGCAAGCGCTCTACCACTGAGCCACCTTCCCAGCCCTTTCATACTTTCTTGTGTCTTCCCTCCCCCGCTCATTTACTGGGACAGTAGGAAACTTTCCAAAGATATATCCCAGGCCAGATGGGGATATTGGGGCACCTGGAACAAGTCCTTGCTCTCCTCAGGCTCAGCTACATTAGCCACTGTGTGTAAGATCATCAGTCATTTCATGACTGTCTGTGTTCGTTTACATTGTTACAAGGGACTTTGTTAATAAATCTCCTTCTACATTTGTTCAAGGGATTTATTGTTTGAAGACAAGTGATCATGAGATAGATGATAGACATCGCATGTAGAATTGTTAGCATTTTCGTATTAGAATGAAGTCTAGGAATTGCTATAAATGTCTGTTCTTTAGTGATGTTGTATCAGAGTTTTTGTATAAAAAATGTTATAGTAAGGAGATATTTCCAAGGATTAATAACCCTAATTGTTAAAAATAAACTGTCTTATAGCTATCATGATTTTAGACACATGGACTTTGATATTACATTTTTGAAATTTAGTTTGTTTAGTTTGTTTAATAAAGAGCAACACATTTTGATTTTTCTCTAGGACAAGATACTTCAAATATCATGGAAAAGGCAGAGACTTCCCTTGGGATCCCTAGTCCCAGTGAGATTTCAGCCGAAGTCAAACATGCTGGAGGTCTGTATATGGAAACATTAAGTCCTAGGATACTTTGGATTCAGTAGCTAGCTTGTGCAATTTTGATACTAAGGACATGGGGACATTCTACAGGTGTGGTGTGTTGTCTTGTGAATCCAGCTGCCAGTTAGAGATCTGTGTCTTGGAACTGCTGATATCCCTCTACTCTGCCTCTGAAGTAATTTCAAGGAATTCTGCGTATTAAAATTATATTGTCATATATGTTGAATATAAGAATTGCTTAGCACTTTGTTTGGCAACCAGGGCTAGGTGAATTTAAATCTGTCAGGACCAAAAAGTATTTTTGTTCATTTAGGGCTATTTTTTTGCCTTTTGTTCTTTGTTAGTTTGATTGTTTTTCTGCCTTTTGTTTTTTGATAACTGGGCATTGAACCCAGGTTGTTGCACTAGCTAGACAAGGTTTTGCCATTGAGCTGAGGTACATTCTAGCCTTTTTTCTATTTTCTTTTTGGCATTTTCTTGATCTACTGAGTGGCATCTGAGTTGGTTCCATATCTTAGCTATGGTAAACAATGCTGCAGTAAACATAGTTGTGCTGATAGCTTTAGGATGGTCTTGTTTGTGATCATTTGGGTATATGTCCAAAAATAGGATTGCTGGGTAATAGGGGAGCTCTATGTAGTCTTTTGAGGAACCTGTATACTACTTTCCAAAGTGGTTGAACAAGTTTACACTCCCACTAACAATGCAGTAGGGTTCTGTACATATCCCCTCCAGCATCTGTTGTTATTAAAGTTCTTCATTCTAGCCATTCTAACTGGGGTGAGGTGGTATCTCAATGTTGTTTTGATTTGCCATTTTTTTATGGCTAGGGTGGTTGAGCATTTCTTGATGTGTCTATTGGCCATTCTTATTTCCTGTTCAGAGAAGTTTCTCTTTAAGTCTTTAACCCACTTATTTATTGGGTAGTTGTTTCTTTGAGGATTTGTTTTTGGAGGATTTGATTTTTTGAGTTCCAGGTATATTTTAGATATGAGACCCTTGTCTGTTGTATGGCTAGTGAAGTACTTCTCCCCATCCATGGGCTTTCTATTGATCTTGCTAACTATGTCCTTTGCCATGCAAGAAGCTCTGCAATTTCATACAATCCCACTTGTCCAATCTTTCTTTGATTTGTTGTGTTTCTGGGTCTCTTTTAAGAAAATTTGGCCTGTGCCAAGGTTTAGTCTTGAAAGTTTGTATTGATCTAAAGGAAACCTGCACTTCTAATCCATATGGAAAAGTTTTGAAGACCAGTTTGTTTTCTTCATCTCTCATAGCCCTTATTGTTTCTCATTTAATACTCTGTGCTCATCTCTATCATTTTTCTCTGGAAGGAGATTTATTCTACCTGTCTTTCTCCATCTTCAGAGTTATATTGCGTCTTGGCATACACCTATCAGATACTAATAGGTTCCACTATCACTACTTGTGAATACCTAAGAGAGAACTGGATTGACCTACTTTCGGGTCCATAGTGCATGGGTCAGTAGAATGGAGAGATAACTTCATGGGACATGGCAAATTACTCCATATATGAGGCACTGTTCTTAATGATGCTTGCATAAGTGAGGCTACTTTGTCTGTGACTAACACACTATGTGTTTAAAAATGAATTTATTTTTCTCCCTGAAGAACTCTACAAATAGAGTATTGCATGTTATTTTGGTGAATGTAGGGGCCTGGTATCTTTACTTTTATTTGTTGGGTTCTTTATGATTTTGTAATTGTTGTCAGATCATGCTGTGAGTGCAGGTATGGTATTCTCAAACAGATAAGCTCAAATTCAGGAGTTACAGAGACAGGAAGTTTCATTTCTCCTCATGCTCCCAGCAGCTAGAATGGTTTAATGTCTAACTCTGATGCTTTGAGATGTTGGAAGATTAAAGTGTTGGCATTTTCAGAAATTTTTGTCAGGAATTGCTTTTAGTGGGCAAGGAAAACAGGAGTTAGAAGTATGTTTGGATAGTAAACAGCAGTGATTTCATAAGACTTGAAGGATATTTGTCATTCAGAGCCATGTTTTAGAAGGGGAATAAAAATCATGGAGAACCCTGGCAAGAGTGGCTAGTATTAATGTCTTAAAAAGTTAGAGAGTTAATGGATCATGAATATGAAAATCTAAGGAAAGGAGATAGGGATAATACACCTTTTTTTATACCTTTGAAGACTAGCATGGAGAACAGAATTTAGGTTGTGTTTACTTGTGTCTCATGAGTAGAGAACTCCCACTACTCAGTGGAAGTTTTATGGACTTAGATTTTAGTTGAATATTAAGTGTACCAGAATAGAATGGGTGGCTTTTTCATCCTAACGTCTTTCCCATCTAAAATTTCTAAGCATTAATTTCACTGTGAAGGAAAGTATACCGGAGATGGGTTTTTTTTAGAAGTTTGAGATAAAAGATACCAATGAAATCACTTGGTATCTTTTTTGCAATTTTGTCATGTTCCTTTAAGGATGTTGTCTTCTGCGCTGTGTGTGTGTGTGTGTGTGTGTGTGTGTGTGTGTGTGTGTGTGTGTGTGTGTGTGTGTGTGTGTGTGTGTGTGTGTGTGTGTGTGTGTGTGTGTGTGTGTGTGTGTGTGTGTGTGTGTGTGTGTGTGTGTGTGTGTGTGTGTGTGTGTCCTGGGTTCTGTTCTCAAATCTCCTAAGTAGTTAAGAGTACAGATAGGAGCCCCTGGTGCCAAGCAGTGACAGTATTTTTAAAGAAATTAGACATATATATGACTTAGGCTTGTGATTACCTCAGAAAAAGAACAATGTGATGTTAGGAAAATGAACCCTTAAATATGTATTTTAATGTTTTCGTTTCTTTCATGCATGTGTTTCTAATGCATTTATAAGATTATTTCTTTGTTGCTTTGTATGTCCCTCCCCCACAGTGTAACCCCCGCTTTCACTATATTTGATGTCAGTATAACATGTGGAGGAGATGGGGACAAACAAGTCGTTTAAGGATTCAGGTGGACCTGTTGCAACAATGAGAAGTACAAAATGTCATGTCAAAACCAGCTTTACAATTTCGGTGTGGGGGGGGAGGGGGGTATAATTGGGTGGGGGGAGGGAGGTAAAATTGGGTGGGGGGAGGGGGGAGGCGGGGAAGGGAAGTGAAGGGTAAACAAAGGAGGAGGCTGCAATGCTTGGTAAGAAATGTATGCATTATCCTGCCCATGTAATTGTAGCCCCTCTGTACAGTATGTTCTCAAATAAAATAAAATACAATTTAAAAATAAAAAAAAAAAAAAAAAAAAAAAGAAAAAGAACAAAAGAGCAGTGAAGCATAGAAGACAGGCAGAATTTTTTTTTCTTTTTTTTTTTGGGTCCGGTCGTGGGGCCTTGAACTCTGGGCCTGGGCGCTGTCCCTGAGCTCTTCAGCTCAAGGCTAGCGCTCTACCACTTGAGCCACAGCTCCACTTCCGGCTTTTTCTTTTTGCTTACGTGGTGCTGAGGAATCGAACCCAGGGCCTTGAGCATGCAAGGCAAGCGCTCTACCACTGAGCCACCTTCCCAGCCCCAACAGGCAGAATTTTAACTAGCTACTCAGAGGCTGAATCAGCTTAGCTAGCTACTCAGGAGGCTGAGATCTGAATACCACTGTTCAAAGCCAGTCCAATCATGAAAATACATGCAATTATCTCCATAAATCCAGAAGTGTAGCAGTAGCTCAAGTGGTAGACCACTATCCTTGGGCACAGAAGCTTAGGGATAGTGCCCAGGCACTATCAAGCCTCGGGAATGATGAATGCATCCATGAGCACATGCACATGTGCGTGTTTGTACAGGCACGAGTGTGCACACACACACACACTCTCTCTCTCTCTCACACACACAGAAATGAGTATTTCAATACAGAGTTCTTTATTTTTTCTCCTTGCTGTACTTTATTTCCCTGTATTAGTTCACCAATTAACAAAATCAGCTAAGCACCTATTTACATACAACTCATCATGTTTCTCTAAAGTCTGCTCTCTTTTTGGAAACCTGCTTTCATTTCACCCAAAAGTCAATTATTCAGGAGGTCAATTCATCTCCCTAAACTCTTCAGTGTTAGATGCTTGTTTAAGGTTCTTCCTAGCAATATGACTGTGTGAAATCCTGCATCAAGCAGCATATTTCTTTCACTAGAGGGGAAGCCTCTGTCAAACAATTAATAATAGGTTTTTCTCCTCCTGACAAGCATCTGTAGTTTTATTATCTTTATATAATTTATGATCTGTCTGTGTATGTCAAAGACTGCTGTGAAAATAAAAAGACTCTTCTCAGCACTAAGCATTCATATACCATTCATAGATATGAAGGTGTTTAAATATTACTGAAATTGCCTTGGAGTAAATAATGTTCACCTTGACTATATTGAGAAGAAGAATTGGTTTCTCAGCACTTTAGGTAAGAACTTGAGTGAAAGAAACAAAAGGAAAAATGAGGAACAACTCAACACATACATTCAAATGAAACAAAACAAACCAAGAAAACACAAATTAATTCAATACTCAAGAACCTGCAGGAAATGCAAAATTTTTTGAAAAATCAGCTATGATAAGCTTATGAAACTCCTGACTATGTGGGAGTGTACTGTTGTGAGGATAGTGGTTAAAGCCCCGACTGGACAGAAAGATCTGTACACAATGCCAAGACCTGTTATCCTAAATTCCAGGAAGAATAACATAAAGTGGACTGAGCTCAAGATCATACACAAGTAGGAAGCCAGATTCTATCTGAAAATTAATCAGGATAATTTAGGGCTGGTGGCATGACAAAGTGGTAAGAACACCCATTTAGGAGACACAAGTCACTCAATTCAAACTCTAATATTATGGGTATTAAAGAAAAAAGCTATGATTTTAAATAATTGGAATAATTGTAAGATTTGAGTTTTTAACTGGAGAAAAATCAATGAGATAGAGTGAACCCACCTTGCAATGCTTTCTACTTAGGTGATAATGTTATGTGGTACTCCAGACATAACAGAGTTACCTTGCAAATGAACATGGATGTGCATTTGGGTGATGGAAATACTCTACTTACACAGGTGTAAATTAAATAGATATTCTTTGGCAGATTGTAGTTCTTGAACTAAGAGCCTGGGTGATGTCCCTGAGCTTTTTCTGTCAAGGCTACCACTCAACAAATTTGAGCCGCAGTTCCAATTTTGATTTTCTGGTAGTTGTTTGGAGATAAGAGGCTCATGGACTTTCCTGCCAAGGATGGCTTCAAACCATGATTATCAGGTCTCAGCCTCACGAGTAACCAGGATTTCAGGCATGATCCGTCGATATTTTTAATAATTTAGTAAATTGTACAGTTACAGAATGTATAAATTATCATTATAAACTTCACAATATATGTGTGTATGTATATATCAATGCATACAAATAGAAATATTTAAACATATTTGTGTATCTACAATAAATTTATGAAATCATCCTTGATTATAAAATAAAATGGAAACAAACCATAATCAGGAGGGGCTGGGACGGTGGCTCAGTGTTAGAGGGCTTGCCTTTCATGCTTGAAGCCCTGGGTTCGATTCCTCAGCACCACCTAGGCAAAAAGAAAAAAGCCATAAGTGGTGCTGTGGCTCAAGTGGTTCAGTGCTATCCTTGAGCTGAAGAGCTGAGGGACAGAGTCCAGGCCCAGAGTTCAGGCCCACGACTGGACGAAAACAAAGGGAATTGTCACATGTTACTTGTTTTAGACTGGAATATGAATTGTGAGAATCAGTTTGGGAAAAACCATCTTTAATTTAACAAAATTGATATTGGCTATTAATTCTAATCCATTTATTTATCCATACTGTGCATCCTCAGATATGAGTGTCAAAATCAAACCACACTTTTTTGCCTTTGTATTTTAATCACCTGTTATAATTTAGGGGATAGATGAAGTAATGACATAAAGATTAAAATAATAGTAAGTGAGGTTATGAGTTAGATCTGAAAATGATTGTAAATATTCTAATAGCTAATTAAATTGCATTTTTCTTACTTTTACTCTATTGACACGTCCCTCATTCCCACATTAAGAAAGTACATAGAAGGTTATCACTACATTTTGTGTAAACTTATGACAAAATGTATTGAAAGAATATGGGCACAGTGTTTTTTGCTTATTGAGACCTGTAGGTTGTAGTTGTGTTTTTGAGGAGTTGCAAAAAGTTGTGATGGAGATGGAGGGAGTGATGTGCTTTTCTGGAAAATTGGCTAGAGGATTGCTCCCAGAAAGATAGTCATGAATTCTTCCAAAAAGTTAGATCCCTTTGGAGTTGATTCTGGTGCAGGGTGATATATAAGGATCTAACTTTAGTATTCTACAAGTAGTTAACCAATTTTGCCAGCACCATTTACTGAAGAGGCTGTCTTTCTTCCATTCTATTTTTTTAGCTCCCTTATCAAAGATTAGATGGCTATAGGTCTGTAGGTTCATTTCTGGGTTTTCAATTCTATTCCATTGGTCCTGAGGTCTGTTCCTGTGCCAGTACCAAGCTGTTTTGATTACTATGGCTTTATAATAGAGTTTGAAATTTGGTATTGATATTCCTCCAGCAGTGATCTTTCCATTGAGGAGCGTTTTTGCTATTCGGGGTCTTTTATTGTTCCATATGAATTTTTGGATTGTTTCTTCTATTTCCTTGAAGAATAAGGTTGGAATTTTGATAGGTATCACATTGAATTTGTAGATAGCCTTGGGAAGTATTGCCATTTTCACAATGTTAATCTTTCCAATCCAGGAGCACGGGAGTTTTTTCCATTTTCTAACTTCTGTTCGATTTCCTTTTTCAAGTTTTTAAAGTTTTCATCATAGAGGTCCTTCACTTCTTTGGTTAAGTTAATTCCTAGGTATATTATTTTTTGTGGGGCTATTACAATTGGAGTTGCTTTCTTAATTCAGCCCCCCTTTACTCATTGTTGGCATATAGAAAAGCCATTGATTTGGGGGCGTTAATTTTGTACCCTGCTACTTTGCCAAACTTTTAAATCAGCTTGAGTAATATGGGAGTGGAGTCTATGGGATTCTTTAGATACAAGATCATGTCATCTGCAAAGAGGGAGAGTTTTATTTCTTCTTTCCCTATTTGGATCCCCTTTATGTCTGCATCTTGTCTTATTGCTGTAGCTATGCATTCTAACACTAAATTGAAGAGAAGCAGAGAGAGGGGACATCCTTGTCTTGTTCCTGAGTTAGAAGGAAATGGCTTTAGTTTTTCACCATTAAGTATAATGGTGGTTGTAGGTTTGTCATATACAGCCTTTATTGTATTGAGGAATGTTCCATGTATTCCTAATTTTTCCAAAACCTTCATAATAAAGGGGTGTTGTATCTTGTCGAATGCTTTTTCTGCATCTCTTGAGATAACCATGTGGTTCTTATCCTTGCTCCTGTTGATGTGATGAATAATATTGATTTGTGTATATTGAACCAGCTTTGCATCCCTGAAATGAAATGAATCCTGTTTGATCATGGTGTATGATTTTTTGGATGAATTGCTGAAGCCGATTGGCCAAAATTTTGTTGAGAAGTTTTCATCAATGTTCATCAAAGAAACGGGTCTATAGTTCTCTTTTTTGATGAGTCCCTGCCTTGTTTTGGGATGAGGGTGATGATGGCTTCATAGAATGTGTTCGGTAGTGAACTTTCTCTTTCAATTCCACTGAAATGTTGGAGGAGTATTGGTGTGAGCTCTCGGAGTAAAAGCAGACACTCTGAAAACATTACAGGATGGAATAGGAGAAACCCTAGGTCTCCTTTGCACAGGCCAAGTTTTCTTGATAGAGACCCGGAAACACAACAAACTAAGAAAGGTTGGACAAATGGGATTTCAGGAAGTTGCAGAGCTTCTGCATGGCAAAGGACATAGCTAGCAAGATCAATAGAAAGCCCACAGATTGGGAGAAGATCTTCACTAGCCATACAACGGAAAAGGGTTTCATATCTAAAATATGCTTGCAACTCAAAAAATTACATCCCCCAACAACAAATCCTCAAAGAAACAACTGCCCAATAAATAACTGGGCAAATGACTTAAAGAGAAACTTCTCTGAAGAAGAAAGAAGGATGGCCAATAGACACAGGAAGAAATGCTCAACCTCCCTAGCCATAAAAGAAATGCAAATCAAAACAACATTGAGGTACCACCTCACTCCAGTTAGAATGGCAAAAATCAAGAACTCTAATAACAACAGATGCTAGAGGGGATGTGGACAGAAGGGAACCTTACTGCATTGTTGGTGGGAGTGTAAACTTGTTCAACCACTTTGGAAAGTAGTATGGAGGTTCCTCAAAAGACTCCACATAGAGCTCCCCTATGACCCAGCAATCCCACTTTTGGGCATTTACCCAAATGTTTACGAACAAGACCACACTAAAGCCAACAGCACAACTATGTTTATTGCAGCATTATTTACCACAGCTAAGATATGGAACCAACCCAGATGATCCTCAGTAGATGAATGGATCAAGAAAATATGGTATATATAAACAATGGAATTCTATGCCTCAATCAGAAAGAATGACATTTCCCCATTTGTGAGGAAATGGAAAGGCTAGGAAAAAATTATATTAAGTGAAGTAAGCCAAGCCCAAAGAAACATAGGTCCCATGGTTTCCCTTATTTGCAATAGCTAGTATATATATGAGTCAAGAAGAAAAGATCAGATAATGTAATGTTAGGAAAATGAACCCTAAGATACGTATTTAAATGTTTTTTTCTTTCATGCATTTGTATCTAAAGTATTTATAAGATTATTTCTTTGTTGCTTTCTATGTCCCTCCCCCACAATATAACCCCTGCTTTCACTGTATTTGATGTTGGATAATTTGTGGAGAGGAAGTGGAAAAACAAGTCGTTTAAATAAGAATACTGGTGGACCCGTTGCAACAATGAGAAGAACAAGTTGTCATGTAGAAAATGAACTTTACAACTTTGGTGGGTGGTTGGGGAGAATCAGTTGGGGTTGCGGGGCAGGGGGTGGCTGGGAAGTGATGGGAAGGATAAACAAAGGAGAAGGCAACAATGCTTGATAAGAAAAGTACTCACTATCTTGTCCATGTAATTGTAACCCCTCTCTACATTATTTTCACTAAAATTTACAGTACAATCACTTTCACAATCATGTTCACTGTTGCATTATTCCCCTTAGCAAAGTTATGGAAACAGACAAGATATCCTTTGGCAGAGGCATGGTTAGAGAAGTGTGGCACATATCCACAATTGGATGGCACCCATCCAATATGAAGACTGTTACATCATTTGCAAAGAAATGGATAGATCTAAAAATATGTTAAGTAAAGTAAACCAGAACCAGACACACAAAGGAACCATGTTCTGTCGCTTATTTGGAAGCTAGACCTTTAGGCAAAAGTATTACACAACTTTTCACAACAGAATTAACCAAAGCATTCTCTTTTCAGAGGAGTATTTAAGAAGTGTAATTTCTTATAAAATTGAACTTTTAATCTAACAAAATGAATACCAGGAAACTATCACTTGGAAGTTGTGAAGGGAAGTCAAAGGGAAGGAATAAAGAGAGTTATAGAGGAAGAGGGTGAAGGCATAATATTCAATGCGGATAGTATGAATCTAGAAAAAATGAAAATGGGGTGAGCTTTGGAAGGATGTGGGAATGTAATGTAAACATCTCTTGTACTTATAAACTGATTTGTTGAATGGAAATTCCTTCGTACCACTATTTAATTAAATACAATTAAAAACAATGGAGACATCTGATCTTAAACTGCATTCTCTTAAACCATGAGAAAATATAATAGTTTCCTCTTCAGAAATTTTCTTTGCAGGTTTTTTCCTCATAATGACAGGAAAGTGAACAAAGCAATGAATATCAATACATCACATTGTATATCCTAAATAGACACAATATAAATATTACATGAAAAATGTTAGAATTCATCACATGATAAAATAACAGGTAGAAAGTAGCAAATGTTGATTGTTTTTCCAAGGTTATCTAATTTAATCCTCAAAATAATTAAATAAATTAGAACTACTTTTATTTTTAATTATCAGATGATGATATTGAAGTCTTCAGAGTTGGAATTACTAGTATAACATTGCATACATGGTAAGTGTTAGTCTACGCCCCATTCCTACCATATCAAATTACCTCATTCTATTTTATGACTAAAACACCAGCACTTAGTCTACTAATTCTAGGAAAATTTCCCAAAATAATTGTGGACACTCAAAATATTTCACTTTATCTTTGTTAGAAAATAGGTAACTACGCCGGATGTAAAGCATCCTAGAAGCCACATTTAGGTAGATGGAATATTGGAGTCTTTATTACACAGTTAGCAGGCTGCTGGCCACCCATTTTTACAAAGGCCTGAAGCCCCCAAACACACAAAACACGGTTAGGAAACAGTCTAGAGAGGAAAGAAAGAACAAAAATGCCAACAAACCAATTCAACTCCAATGGAGAGTTGAATTGTGATGCCATGATGACTGGAGATGAGTCAGAAGACAAGACATGACCACAGTGACACATGTGGCATGACATAATGGTGGCTGGGCTGGGCCTAAATAGGGTCTCAGCAGGGGACAGGTCCACAGGTTACTAAATCTGCCAGTCCAGTGCCTGGGACTGGTAATTTCTATCAGCCAAGTGCTCACCCCTGCCTCCAGGGATCTTGGAATATCCATCACCTGGGAGTCAGATGATGATGGAGGCATTTTCCTTCCCCCGGCATGAAGACAAGATACGAGACCCTATCATCCACCATGTGGCCAATATGGCACCAGTCAGATCTGACCTCCTTATCTCATTCCCCACTTTTTTTCTTATGTACATTAAGTCATTGAAGTTTTTTCTGTAAGAGATCTGAATTTTTCCCTGGGCTGTTACCTTCTGCAATTTTTTAATTTATATATATATATATATATATATATATATATATATATATATATATATATATACACACATATATATAAATAATTTTTATTGTGAAAATGCAATACAGAGGGGCTACAATTACACGAGCAAGGTAATGAGTACATTTCTTATCAAGCATTGTTGCCTCCTCCTTTGGTTTTCCCCTACCATCCCTTCACTCCCATCTCCACCACTATACCCTCACCCCCGGTGCCAAAGTTGTAAAGTTTGCTTTTCAACATAGGATTTTGCACATCTCATTGTTGCAATAGGTCCACCTGTATCCCTAGTTAAACAATTTGTTTTTTTTCCTTTCCCCTCCCCAAAATATACCAACATCAAATACAGTGAAAACAGGGCTTATACTGTGGGGGAAGAGACATACAATGCAACAAAACTATCACCTTATAAATATGTTAGAAACAATAGCAAGAAAGAAAAAACCACTTGTGTCCTTATCTAGTGAAGTAAGCTGGGCCAAAGAAACATAGATCCCATTGAAGTACCCGATTTTGGGTGTCCCTCACAGACCACCAGGCTCTTTGCAAACAGCAAAGAGTCGTTTATTGAAAGCTCGAGCTTGGTCCTCTGCACACTTGGTAACCGGTGATGCTAAGAGGCCCCGAGCACAAAATTAGAACAGCTTTTATAGTATCTGAACAAACAAGTTTAGGGGGTTTCCACAAAAGCAAGTCCACAAGTTCAGGGGGTTTAAGTCCACCCTGACCACACTTGCCTTTTTCTGATGGAATACTTAGGGAACTGTTCTTTTCCTTAAGGATGGGCAGGGTTGGTGGCAACCTGGGGTTTGTCTGAGAACTTTCTCTTTGGGGGTTACTCTGAGGGCAGCACAGCTCAGGAGGTTTGATCTTAAAATGGAGTTACTGTAGCTCTTGACCATGGTTTCCCTTATTTGCAATAACTAGTATATGTCTGAGACAAGCTGAAAAGATCAGATAAGATGATGTTAGGTAAAATGAACCCCTCCTGTAATTTAAGAAGTCTCCAACAGTTATGCCCTGTATCTGCTCAAAGCCCTAATTTGGGAATTTAAACTATCCCACACATTTTATAACCCACTTAGATGACTGGCACATTCTTGCCCAATTATGAAGCAGACAAACATTTAGAAAGGCATGATTACAATTTACTTTCTCATGACTTCCTGGCTCTGATCAATTTCTTTGGGGGGGGGGGGTCCAGTCGTGGGGCCTGAAATCTGGGCCTGGGTGCTGTCCCTCAGCTCTTCAGCTCAAGGCTGGTGCTCTACCATTTGAGCCACAGTGCCACTTCCCTCTTTTTTCTTTTTTCTTATGTGGTGCTGAGGAATCGAACCCAGGGCCTCATGCATGCAAGGCAAACGCTCTACCACTGAGCCACCTTCCCAGTCCTTCAATTTTTGAAAGGCCAAACAGGATCTGATACCATCTCTGCCATCTGAGCAGTGGCTTGTAACTGCCTCTGGATGTTTCATCATTGCCAGGGTCCCAGGAGTGTCTTTCTCCATGCTGGGATACACACACCTTGGCATTTTCCTTAATCACTGGACTTCAGCTGGAGAGATGAGCGATAGCGCTCAGGCCCTGAGTTCAAGGCTAGCACTCTGCCAATTTGAGCCCCCAAACAACTCTTCTGTTGACCAATTAGAGATAATCTCACAGGGACCTTTCTCTGCCCAGGCTGGATTTGAACCACAGTTCTCAGATCAACAAGTCTAAACAAAAGGCCATGTTTACTCCAATTAAAAGAAACAAAGATGGTCTTTAGAAATCGTTTTTTAAAGCATGGTCTACCTCGAACTTATTAAGGGCCGAAAGTTATATCTGACAAACTTGTAAGAATCCTTACTCCTTTGTGTGGGCCTGCTGGAACTGTTACAAAAAAAAAAAAAAAAAAAAAACTATAAGAGCAAACTGAAATAGCAATTAAGCAATTATTTTGGTAATCCTAATTTTTCCTTTTTGCACTTTGAGAAAAATATTAACAATTTAACTTTCAAACTTTATAACCAGGAATTCATCTCCATTTTTTGCCAGTCCTTGGGATTTAACTCATGGCATAGGCATTGTCCTTGAGCTTCTTTTGGTCAAGGCTAGCACCGCTTCCTGCTTTTTCTGAATACCTGGTAGTGAGGAATTGAACTCAGGATTTGATGCATGCTAGGCAAGCACTCTACCACTAAGCCACTTTCGCAGCCCAGCCACATTCCCAGCCCATCCAATCCTAATTTCTTTTTAAGTTCAAAGGATTTTTTTTTGTTGTTGTTATTGTGAAAATACCATATGTAGAGGTTTCAATTACATGGGCAAGGTGATGAGTACATTTGTTGCCTCCTCCTTTCTTTCCCCTTACAATATCTTCCCACCCTCCCCATCCTCCAACCCCTCCGCCCCCGCCATGGGGGAGGGACATACAAAGCAACAAAGAAATCATCTTATAAATATGTTATAAACAATAGCAAGAAAGAAAAACTATTCGAGTCCTTATCTTGGGGTTCATTTAACCTAACATCAACGTATCTGACTGTTTCTGATTGTCTCAGACATGTACTAGTTATTGAAAATAAGGGAAACCATGGGACCTATGTTTCTTTAGGCCTGGCTTACTTCATTTAATATATTTTTTTTCCAAGTCTTTCCATTTCCTAACAAATGGGACAATGTTATTCTTTCTGATAGCGGCATAGAATTCCATTATGCATATATACCACATTTTCTTGATCCATTCATCTACTGAGGATCATCTGGGTTGGTTCCATATATTTGCTATGGTAAATAATGCTGCAATAAACATAGTTGTGCTGGTAGCTTTAGTACGGCTTTGCTTGTGATAATTCCACTAAATGCCCAAAAGTGGGATTGCTGGGTCACAGGGGAGGTCTATGTGGAGTCTATGAGGAACCCACTTTAAAAACTTGAAAAAGGAATCAAAACAGAAATTAGAAAATGGAAAAACCTCCCATGCTCCTAGATTGGAATGATCAACATCATGAAAATCGCAATACTTCCCAAGGCTATCTAAAAATTCAATGCGATACCTATCAATATTCCAACCTCATTCTTCAGGAAAATAAAAGAGGCAATCCAAAAATTCATATGGAAAAATAAAAGACCATGAATAGCAAAAGTGATCCTTAACACAAAGAACACTGCTAGTGGAATATCAATACCAAATTTCAAACTCTACTACAAAGCTGTAGAAATCAAAACAGCTTGGTACTGGCTCAAGAACAGATCTCAGGACCCATGGAATAGAATTGAAAACCAAGAAATGAACCCACATACCTATAACTTTGTAATCTTCGATAAGAGGGCTAAAAAAATAGAATGAAAGACAGCCTCTTCAGTAAATGGTGCTGGCAAAATTGGTTAACTACTTATAGAAAACTAAAGCTAGATCTTTATATATCATCCTGCATCAGAATCAGCTCCAAATGGATCAAAGACCACAGAGTCAAAGCAGACACTCTGAAAACATTACAGGATGGAATAAGAGAAACCCAGGTCTCCAAAATTTTCCTAACAGAGACCTAGAAATACAACAAATCGAAGAAAGGTTGGACAAATGGGATTGCATGAAATTGCAGAGCTTCTGCATGGCAAAGTACATAGCTAGCAAGATCAACAGAAAGCCCACGGATTGGGAGAAGATCTTCACTAGCCATACAACGGACAAGGGTCTCATATCTAAAATATACCTGGAACTCAAAAGTTAAATCACCCAACAACAAACCTTGAAGAAACAACTGCCCAAGAAATAAGTGGGCTAAAGTCTTACCAATCCTAATTTAAGCCTTTTATAAATCTCTGATTTAACATTTTATACTTTAGTTTTCATTTGTATTTTGAAAACTCCTTTGAAATCTTGAGGATATGTACCACTATTTCCTCTTGGCTACTCATTTTAAAACAGATATACATTAAAAACTTTTGAACTCAAATGACCATTTTTTGTTAATGCAAGAATTAATCACCAGTACTGTACCAAGAAGCTAGACTTAACACCTATATGCTTTTTTATTTTTTTGGTGGGGGGTGTCTGGTTGTGGGCCTGAACTCTGGGCCTAGGCGGTGTCCCTCAGGTCTTCAGCTCAAGGCTAGAGCTGTACCACTTGAGCCACAGTGCCTCTTCTGGTTGTTTCTTTTCTGCTTATGTGGTGCTAAAGAACTGAGCCCGGGCCTCATGCATGCAAGGCAAGTGCTCTACCACTGACCCACCTTCCCAGCCCACCTATATGCCTTTTAAAAAAACATATCCAATTGCAGAGTATCAATGAAAGCAAATCATATACTAATAAATTTTCTAACCATATTTTTAAGGCTTTTTCAAAGTTAATACATCCAAGTGGCAGTTTTAGGAATACCAATCAGATCATGACATCACTCATTTTTACCATTATGTTTCCTGTGTCTGTCTGCAAAAGAAAGGGACAGGACAAAGATTGGTCGTACAGCCCCTCCTAAGGAATGTGCATGCACCCAACTCTTCAGGGTTAGTTGAACTACCTTTGTGCCAGCTTGCCCACTTCTACCATGCGTGGACTCCCCCCAGGGCCTGTCCCACCCTGCATGACTGGCTGAGCTGCACGTCTGCCTCTACATCCCTCACCTCAAAAGACAGGTCTTCTATTAGAGTCTAAGTTTTTCCCTTTTTTTTTCTTGATTCTTGAATGAAATAGTTTCAGACAGAACAGGTAAAGTTTTAGACAGAACAGGTAAAATCTTTGACAGTGTTAAATAAACCTTTATATTTAAATTTCTAATAGTATCCCCAAGTTTTAGCAGAGGGAACTAAATCCCAAACAGCCAATGCCTTTTTGTTGAGTCAGATAACTTGATTACAGTGTAAACAACCTTTGCATTTTAAAATACCGAATTTTAAAATACAGATTTTGATTTGTAAATTAAAGAATTCTTAGAAAGTTTAACTAAACTTCCTGTTTAAAACAATACAATAATCCTTTAAGATATTTGGCATACAAATCTGATGACCTAAGAGTTTAAACTCTTTTTTTTACAGCATGCTGATTTTCATCTTGAACATGTTCCAACATACTCATACAAAACTTAAAGTGCACAAAAATGAAAATCAGTCCAGAATCTTGATCTAAAGATTTAAGATTTGTAAAACAAAGTGACTTTGCTGAGCTTCATTTACCCAGGACTTGCTTGTCTAGCAATGCATTTTACCAATTGGCCTTGTGAATACCTTCAGCTGGAGGAAGGCTAGGTGGGAGTCACCTGAAACTGAACTAGCCTATCTTTTATCCAATTTTCTTTTTAGACAAGAGCATTTTACAATTTTTTTAACTGTTCGGACAAGCCAAATGTCCAAACGAGGCTCAAACTGTCTATGCCCTCACCTCCGGCTGCCTCTGCAGGAAAATGCAGCCTGAAGCTTGTAAGGTCTTGCAACCTTCCATGCCCACGTCCTGACTGCTGCAACACAGACAAAACAGAGCAGGTCTATGACCAGGCCCAGACAGAGCTGGAACTTTTATTCCCCCAGAGATGTCCAAATGAACAAAAATAACAGATTCTAATAACTTGAATAATTGTCTGGGTTTTTTTTTTTCAGAGAATGGTGAGCTCTGGCGTTTAGGGTACCTGACTTCGGTGACTGAGAGCCCCAAAATAACTCTCTGAACCTAGAAGAGAGGTGTTAGTTTAGAGGAGCTCTCCTGCAGCCATTTTACATTAAGGGAGGGCCAATCTACCTGGCAGAGGGTGCAGAGATGACCTTGGGTAACAGTACTCATATGCCCTGGCTTTTTCCTGAAAATAAGAAAAGGGTTCTAAAAGCATTTCCAAAAGTGATGGATAAAGAAGTTTGGTGCATTTCTACAAAAAGCAAGATATCAGTGATCTCAGAATTAGCTTAAAGAGAAGTTGTTTCTTACTTTTCCTGCTTGGGCCAAATAAGCTTTCCCCTTGGAATTTTATCAGCACCAGAGTGGAGAACTAAGTTTGACAGGAGATTCTCCACCTCATCCCAAGGTTTCTCCAACATCTGGGGTTAGGGTTGTAGACATAGGTTTAACAGGAGATTCTCCATCTCATCCCTTTCTCCATGCTTGTGGTTCTCAGACATTTAGACAGAAATGTCAACTAAAACAGACACAGATAGGTGGCCACACAAACCAAATGGTCAGACAGGCATAAGCAAACAGCAGCAGAAGGCACCTCCAACAGACAGACAGAACAAATAAGAACCCAAGTGAGGCCAGACTCCAGGTTAAGAACCCTAATCTGCCTCCACTGGGGAGAGGCACATCCCAAACTCCTCCATGGCTGGGAGTTCTGCTGCATCCCACCTCCCCTTCTGCCCCTTCCACTATACCTGGCCAGGCTTTTCAACTTACCTCTAGAGGCTTTTGAGTTCTAAGTTCCTGCTAGGAACTTCTCTCCACAGCTGTCCCCTAGGGAGTGGCTCTTCTGACACCAGTCCAAAGTCCCTGAACTCAAGGCCCAGGGTCCTGGATCTCACTTGGGCCTACATCTATTATATCCTGGATCCAAAAGAGACTTCACGAAACCCAGATAAAAGTGCTAGGAACTTTATTATTATTATTTTTTTTATCAAAAAGGCTTTCTTGAATGCTGGGGGGGGGGGGGTGGCGGGGTGGCTAGCTCGGCTTGCCCAGGGTGGCCACGCTGCCCAGGATGAAGCCCAGGGCCAGGGACAAGGTCTGGTCGAAGGAGCCGCGCAGCTGCTCCACGTGCTGGTTCTGGGTCAGCAGCTGGTCTCGCAGCAGGCCCAGCATGCCCACGATGTTGCCCAGGTGCGTCAGCGTCTGCAGCAGGGCAGCATTCAGCGATGGTGTGGTGGCCGAAGGCAAGAGGTTGGCAGGGGCCCAGGGCGATGCTGCAGCTGCGGGAGGGAGCGCAGGGTCAGTGCTGCCGCCCACCCTCCGGCCTCTGACCCTCCGGCCCCGGCCGCCCCTTCCAGCCTCCAGCCCCAATCACCCTCCCCCCCCCCCCTGCCCTGCCGACCCTTTCCCTCTCCCGCGGCCGCCTGCCTACCTGGCTCCTCTAGGGCTGGTGCGGGCGCGGAGGGGGCGGGGCGGCGGCCATGCTGTGGGCACCCCGGCCCCGCGGGGCGGCGACGGGCGCGCTCGTCCGGCCCATCGTCGCCCAGCAGCCCCATGAGCTCGCGGATCTGTGCGTCCAAGGGCCCGGGCGCTTGGCCAGTGGCCTTGGGCACCTTGTTCTTGAGGAACTTGTAGCAGCGAGGACATTTTGCGGGAGTGCGCAGCACCTGCCTCAGGGCTAGTGCCACTGCCCGCGGTGGGGTCCCCGGTGCGTCCTCAGCTGGCGGCAGCATCTCGCCCATGGGATCGGTCGGCGACGGCAGCACCAGCGGTGGCGGCCGCCGGGGCCGGAGCAGCATCCCAGCGGGCCGCATGGGCTCCGGGGTCGGGGCGGTGCCCGGGGGCCTGCGGGGGCCGGGGGGGTTGCGAGGGCCTGGGGGCTGGGAGACCCTGGGCGGCTTTGGCATCTCGGCTGCCCGCACACTCTCTGCCGAGCTAGGAACTTTATTACTACCACATGGGACCACTTCCTTCCACTGGGAAAGTAGGAACAGCCTTGAGCTCAGGGTAGGATGTGTTTTTATAGGGGTAGGTTAGATAGAGTTATATATACAAGCCATGCAAGGCAGGTTTGGCCTATTTTTCATTGGTTACAATTAGAACCTTTAAATTAATTTGTTCTTTGTGCTCTGCCGAGCTAGGAACTTTATTACCACCACATGGGACCACTTCCTACCACTGGGAAAGTAGGAACAGCCTTGAGCTCAGGGTAGGATGTGTTTTTATAGGGGTAGGTTAGATAGAGTTTTATATATACAAGCCATGCAAGGCAGGTTTGGCCTATTTTTCATTGGTTACAATTAGAACCTTTAAATTAATTTGTTCTTTGTGCTCTGCCGAGCTAGGAACTTTATTACCACCACATGGGACCACTTCCTACCACTGGGAAAGTAGGAACAGCCTTGAGCTCAGGGTAGGATGTGTTTTAATAGGGGTAGGTTAGATAGAGTTATATATACAAGCCATGCAAGGCAGGTTTGGCATATTTTTCATTGGTTACAGTTATATGACCTTTAAATTAATTTGTTCTTTATGGTAATATCATATGTAATCATTTGTAATAGGTCAGTCATAGTGGGACCACTCAGCTGTGGTCTTCAATTGGCGGGCTGAAGGCCTTGTTACCAAGGCAAGCAAGCAAGGTTATAGAAGCAAAACTTGGCAGAAACATAGCCTTGACTCACAGAAGCATAGGCAAAACATAATCTTGACTTGGTCAGCATGATCAATACTATCAAAGCTATTGACACTACTTTAGAAATTATTTTTATTATAAGCTCCTAACTGCTCTTTAATGCACCTGGTGATAAGCCTCGGTTGTCAATAGCCTTTTGAAAAGCTGCCAGTTTGGTAAAATTGAGTAAGGGAGCGATGTTCTTTTGCTTTTTTATCAAGGATGGGGAAAGGACAAAAGTTGACTATTGGTCAGCCTTTGTCTGGGGTTTTTCTTTACCAGGAGGTTTTTTCCCTTTATCAATAATTGTGTTTTGTTTTCTGATTTCACAGTTTTGTACCCATGGCTAGTCTTTTCCCAGGGAAAAGGGGGTTCAGGGGAGAAAGTAAATTTCTAAGAGCAGGAGGGACTGAGGCCAGACAACAGAAGAAATTTCTGCCAGTGAATAGTAACTTGGATATTACAGAAAACCAAAGATCTGGTGTTTTAATGCATTAAGCTGTTCACATTGTAATCAAATTATCTGACTTCTCAAAAATGTAAAGGATTATTGCATTATTTTGAAGAAGAACTTTAGTTAATTTTCAAGTTTTTGCTAACACCAAAACTTGATGACTTTTCTTGGGAGTTTAAAACAACTCATTTATGTTTTTACATGATGATGACAGGCAGAAATTTACTGGTAGAACAAACTCCAGAGTTCATTTCATGGGTTTCACAGAGCAAGGGCACCTGGGACTGAGGAATGTCTCTCAAGGCCTTCCACTAAGTGCGGCCATGTGGCCAGTCCCCTGACACAGGAGTCAGGTCATGACAGGAGTCGTCCTGTTCAGGCGAGAATAGGATCTCACTGGGGCATCCAGATGAAGTGGACTCACCCCCTGGACAAAGTCACAGATGCTGACCAGTATCTTAAAAGATAGTTTATTCAATTGATCAGCCAGGGTTAACTCATCTAGGGAATGAGCAGTCCCAAACTCAAATAGCTCAGGGTTTATAAAGGTTAAAAAAATGCATTCTTTTAGAGCAGATTCAAGCAAGGTGGTGTACAGAAGAACTTCGCAGTTATTTTATTTTGCAAGCTCCTAAGTCACAAACATTCCCGAAACAATTAAAACCGTAAGTACTCCTGTAACAATTTCTTGACCTAAAGCAACGGGCAGTTCCTAGTTTTGGGGCCAGGTGTTTTGCTTTTTCAAAACTAGTAATTACAGTAGAAGGAACAGCTAGGGGGTAAATAGGCCTAGTTCTTTCCTCATAACTAGTTGTTCCAGTTCAATCCTGCCTTGCATAGTTTGGCCCTATTCTTAATGAATGAAGTTCCTACAAGAATTGTTTAAGGCTGGGTGCCCGTGGCTCAAACCTGTAATCCTAGCTACTTAGGAGGCTGAGATCTGAGGATCGTGGATCAAAGCCAGCCCGGGCAGGAAAGTCCATGATACTCACATCTCCAATAAACCACTAGAAAACCAGAAGTGGCACTGTGACTCAAGCAGTAGAGCACTTGCCTTGAGCTGAAGAGCTGAGGCATAGCGCCCAAGCCCAGAGTTCAGGACCCCTGACCAAAAAATAAATAAATAAAAATAAATAAATAAATAAAAAATAAAGAATCATTTAAGGAAGGAGCTAAGAAAAAGAAAATACAGCTAAGAACAAAAGGGAGCAGCAGAGATTACTAATCTCCATATCTAATAGTTATAAAAAACATTCAAGTTAAAAAAAAAGATTTCAGCCAGGTGTGGGTGGCTCACAACTGTAATCCTAGCAATTCAGGAGTCTGAGATCTGAGGGTCCTGGTTTGAAGCCAGCCTGAAAAGAAAAGTCTGTGAGGTTCTTTATCTCCAGTTAACCTGCAAAAAGCCAGAACTGGAGGTATAGCTCAAATGGTATAGCACTAGCCTCGAGCAGAAAAAGCTTAAGGAGGGGCTAGGAAGGTGGCTCAGTGGTAGTGCGCTTGTCTTGCATGCATGAGGCCCTGGTTCCATTCCTCAGCATCACATAAGTAAAAAAAGAAAAAAGCCGGAAGTGGTGCTGTGGCTCAAGTGGTAGAGTGCTAGCCTTGATCTGAAGAGCTAAGGGACATTGCTCAGGCCCAGAGTTCAGACCCCATGACTGGACCCAAAACAAAAAACAAAAAAAAAACTTAGGGATAGTTCAGTCCCCAGTTGAGTGGGGCTCAGTGTCCCAGCTCTGAGTTCACTCTCCAGTATTGGCACCAAAATAGGAATAATATTAATAATTACTTAAGAAGAAACAGGAAATACTTAGGATGTGGTATATGTTTGAGTCCTGAAGCTCCCTGTTGAGTTGCCTTGTTTCCCTTGTAGTACTGTTGCAGTGGTGTGTGTGTGTGTGTGTGTGTGTGTGTTTGTGTGTGTGTGTGTGTGTGTGTGTGTACACAAGTAACCCTATTAGTTATTTTATTGTAACCATTAGGACCCATGAGCAAGAACTATTATAAGAAAACAGAAGTGTTGAACAATACGCTGTAAGCTACAACAGTAGATGGCCAAGCCAGGTGGGCCCCAGGTATCCTTGATTCTGGACTGTGCACAGTTAACCAACCAATCACAGACAGTATTGGCTCCTTGGTTAAACCCCAGAGAAAAAGCTGCTTTGTTCGGGATGCTGCAAGATAGACTGGCCAAGTGAATATCCTGTGTTGAAACAGGGAGAGGCAAGTCAGTAAGGTGAGGGCTATGCAATGCTCTGAAGGAAATGGGCATAAGTGAGAGTACCTGTCTTAAAGGGGCTTGGGGTATTAGTCTTTCCCCACACCACCATCCTAGAATTGTCCCTCAGCTTTTTGTTTAAGGTTAGCACTCTGCTACTTGAGTCACAGCTCCACTTCTGGCTTTTTTGTTGCTTTATTGGAGAAAAGGAGCCTCATTGACTTTTCTGCCTAGGCTGGCTTCAAAGCATGGTCCTCAGATCTCAGCATCCTGATTAGGATTACAAGCATGCGCCATGGGCCCATCTATAATGCTGTTCTTAATGGCAGTGGCAGTCAGACAGGGCCTTCATCCATGTCTTATATGGTCTCATCCTAATAGGTACTGTCCTCAGGCTAGAGTGTAGGGGACTGACTGGAAATCTCAGGCCTGGCCACAGTGACAATTGAGTGAGTTACATTTCTTGAATTTGGATGCAGGCCACCTGCTTTGCTTCTTGGGTTTCTGCTTTCGAGTGCTCTGCTGGACTATACCTGGGGTCTCTGGTGAGACACCTGGGTGAATGTGGGCACTTTTCAGAATGGCTTAGAAGCAGCTCTTGGTGGCTTTGAAGCTTGGCTTTCATTTCTGGCATGACAGTGCATTGGGAAGGTTCTGGATCCAGAGTCAGGCTTAGCTTTGGGCTCAATCTCTGCCACATGCTAGCTCTTTCTTCCATTCCAGATGAGTCACTGTCCATCTTAGGCTGCCCTGTCCTGTCTCCTCCTCATATACCTGTCTCGGACTTGGGGCCAGGGTTCTGATGAAGAAATTCTCTTCAGACAAATAGAGATTCCATGGAAAGAAATTGATCATGTACAGCTGGTTTCTCCACTGGCAGTTGTTCAATTTTATTTCCCTTTCATTTTTCTTCCTCTTCTCAGGGATCACTGCCTATAAGAACTTGATAGCAACTAGACTTAGATGGGTAAATGTAAATTGGAGCTGGCTTCTGAAACTCCAGGTGAGTTTCTTCAGGCTTGGGAGATTTTTCAGAGCCCTACGCACCTAATGCATTTTAGCCTTTATTTTTATTTTTCACCTATATTTTTCTTCTTGTATTACTTCTAGATGCCTTTTATTTTCCCTTAGGACTCAAGCATAATTTTGGTTGCTTTTAGGTGTAATTATAGAAGGCCCAACTCATTTCAGTGACAGGAAGATTTATTATTTCACATAATAATAACCACGGTGGGGCTGGGGGTTTAGCCCAGGGGAAGGGTGCCCGCCTGGCGCGTGTGCAAGGCCCTGGGTTCGGTCCTCAGCCCTGGAAAAAAAAAGAAAAAAAATAATAACCATAGCACAAGGAAGACGGTAGAATTCATTAATTCAGTGGCTCAGTACTGTCTTCTTTTTTTTGTCTTTTGTTTTGTCAGCCATGGGGACTGAACTCTGGGCCTGGGCTTTTTCCCTGAGCAACTCGGCTCAAGGCTAGCACTCTACCACTTTAGCCACAGGGCCACTTCTGATTTTCTGGTGGTTTATTGGAGATAAGAGTTTCACAGGTTTTCCTTCCTGGGCTGGCTTTGAACTATGATCCTCAGATCTCAGCCTCCTGAGTAGCTAGGATTACAGGCCTGAGCCACTGGCACCCAGCCTGTCTTCTTATATTTATATTCCTACCATCTTTTGAATTGACCATACTGGGTATATTCTCCACATGCTAAAGTTCATCATCCCAAGTTGGCTGTTGCAGCACCAGACATCCCATGTAAACACAGAAACCAACAGAATGGATGATGAGACAAAATTAGGATTTGTTTGTAAAGAGGACTGAGAAGTGACCACTGAGGTGGTATCAATCCTTGATGAGAAACATGTACCTTTTCTCTTTTGCTTGACAGGTTAAGAACAAATATCTTGTCATTGCATAATGAGATTACATACTGTTCCCTCAACTATTATTTCCTCATTTTATTTCCTTCTGCTCTCTACACTAGAAGGCCAAACAAGACCACTAGCTATTGTCAGAACTACGTACACCTCATTTGTACCTCCTTGTTCTAGGCAGGCTGAGCCTGTGCCTGAACTACATCCTGCCCATGTGGCCTGCCCTGCAGCTGTAGCATAAGACAAAAACGGCTAGAGTCAACAGTACAAGCAGAGCTTGTTCCCTCCCAAGTATGTATTTTGAAAACAATCTTTTTATTTTTATTGCACGATAAAACAGAAAATATAGCTGGCGCTGTTGGATCATGCTTGTAATCCTAACTCATCAGCAGGCTGAGATTTTAGGATTAAGTTTCAAAGCTAGCTTGGGCAGGAAAGTCTGTGAGCCTCTTCTCTCCAACAAACCATCAAAAAGCCTGAAGTAAAGCGGTGGCTCAAGTGGTAGAGTGCCAGCCTTGAGCGAAACAGCTAAGAGCCAGTGCCCAGTTCTTGAGTTCAAGCCTCAGAACTGGCTCTCCCACTCAGGATCCATCCAGGATCCTGCTTTCCCTTGATCTGTCAGACCTCCTCTGCCTCCTCCAGTCTGTGACATTTCCACTGTCTTTTCTTTAGTATGAGCTTGACACTTTTGAAAAGGGCAGCTACTGATCCTGTGGGAAGCCTCCCAGTGTGACTTGGGTGGGTGTTTTTTTTTTTTTTTTTTTTTTGGCTGGTCCTGGGGCTTGAACTCAGGGCCTGGGTGCTCTCCTTGAGCTAGTTCTAGGCTATCACTCTACCACTTGGAGCCACAGCACCCACTTCTAGTTTTCTGGTGTTCACTGGAGATATGAATGTCACAGACTTTTCTCTCTGGGCTGGCTTTGGACCAACATCATCAGATCTGAGCCTCTTTATTGGCTAGAATTCCATGGGTGAGCCACTGGAACCCAGCTAGGCATATCTTGGTTTATTTGTTTGTTTATGCCTAATTTTATAACTGAATGAGAAAGCTCAGTTATGTCATATCAATTTCTGATGTCTCATTGCCTGGGTGTATCTTTGGCCATCTACTTAAGGTGATCCTTGTCAGTATTTTTCAGGATGAGGCCACTGTTTCTTACATGGTAATTGGCAAATAATCTGAGTCTATAGTTCAATTGCAAAGAGATTTTCTTCAAAGGGTATCTCTGTGCAGGTTCAGCTTAGGAAACAGATGGTTTGAGATGGACATGGGCCAGGTTGGTATTCCAGCAAGATCTTCTGCCTCATCTCTAAATGGCCCAGCTTGTGAAGTGCCTGTGCTTCATCCTCAAGTTCTGTTTGAGAACCTAGCCTGATGTTAGAGATTTGCCTATAAGCTTTTCTGCAAGATAGTTTCCTTCCAAACTGACATTCACAAAGTGAGTTAGGTTTAATATAAGCAACACAAAATGGAACTGGTATCAAGCAGCATTTATTTAGTGTCTCTGTGTATCTGCTACTATGTTAAATCTAAGGAAGGTGAAAGTCGTAGTCTCTGTCCATGAATCCAGCACCTTTTCTTCAAAGTATGATCCTTTGAGCTCCTGTTCTGACACAATTGTTTAACTACATTGGTTTTACAGTTCTCTTTAAATAGCTTTTCACCTGTGACACTCATCTTCAGTGAAACACCAAAAAGAATCTGGAAGTGGAGCTGTGGTTCAAGTGGCTAGGCCCTAGGCTAGAACAAAAAAGCTCAAGAGCAATGCCCAGGCCCTGGGTTCAAGCCCCAGAAATGAGGTAAGAGGAAATTAGCAGCTACTAGATAAAACAGAAGGTTAAGAGGCCAGAGCTAGAGTGGCTCAAGCCTACGATTATAACTACCTAAGGAAATTGAGTCTGAGGATCCAGATTTGAAGCCAATCCAGGCAGACAAATCGAAGACTTATCTCTAAATAACCAGCCTGGGTTCAATTTCATTACCGGACAGAAACAAAAACAAAAAAGTAAACAAAATTTCTGGGGAAGGTTTATTTAGAATGATGGCTCTACTGAAACCACTGAAGCAGTAGAAAACATAGATTCTCTTTTTTTCTCTCCTGTCTCTCTTTTCCTTGTTCTTTTTTTCTTCTTTCTCTCTGCTCTCTTTCTCTCCTAGCACATGCTAGGCAAGACATCTAACCACTGTGTTTGATACCCAGCCACATGTTTGGATTTTTACATAATCCAATTCTCTCCAGGTGCCGGTGGCTCACGCCTGTAATCCTAGCTACTCAAGAAGCTGAGATCCAAGAATCAGGGTTCAAAGCCAGCCCTGGCAGGAAAACCTGTGAAAGTGAAACTCTTATCTCCAATAAACCACCAGAAAACCGCAAGTGGCGCTGTAGCTCAAATGGTAGAGTGCTAGCCTTGAGCTGATTTGCTCAGGGACAATGCCCAGGCCCAGAGTTCAAGCCCCAAGACTGCCAAAAAAAAAAAAATCCAATCTCTTTACCTCCGAAAAGTTCCATTTTCCTTATATTTATAAACTTATACCTTTCTAGCTCCACAACTCCAGACTTCACACATTTACACTACTGAAGGATAAATAATGAGATGCATCTTTTTTAATGAGGGAAGGGGGGCTCATCTTAAAAACCACAAATCAAAGCATCTTACTCGTCTGCTTAGAAACCTACTGCCTTTTCCCATTAAGTTCCATATTAAGAGTTAAAACTATCCTGAGCTGGGCATAGGTGGCTAATGCCTGTAATCCTAGCTACTCAGGAGTCTAATGTTTTGGGATCATAGTTCGAGATGAGCTTGGGCTAGAAAATCTGAGATTCATCTCCAATTAACCACAGAGAGAGAGAGAGAGAGAGAGAGAGAGAGAGAGAGAGAGAGAGAGAGAGAGAGAGAGAGAGAGAGAGAGAGAGAGAGAACAACAACTTTATCCCATCTCATAAGCTGGACGAGCCATGGTGTTCAAGTCCCAGGCCTCCTCTTATTTATCTTTTTGCAAACCTCCTCCCCCTCATTTTTTTGTGCCAGTCCTAGGGCTTAAACTCAGTGTCTGGGCACTGTCCCTGTGCTTCTTTTGCTCAAGGTTAGTGCTCTACCATCTGAGCCACAGCATCACTTCTGGCTTTTTCTGTGTATGTGGTACTGAGGGATCAAACCCAGGGCTTCATGCATGCCAGGCAAGCACTCTACCACTAAGCCACATTACAATCCCCTTGACCCGTTTTTTTGCAGCATTTTTTTCTTTTTCTTTTCTTGGATTACTAAAATTTGTTAAGGCCTTTGCATTTGCTAGTTAGTCCTCCCTCACCTTCTCCTGCCCAATTCATATAACTAAACGTCCTTGCAAACACTTTGCTACTGGCCTGGACAGCCCTGTTCTGCCCATTTGGGCCTTGCCAAGTCAGTGGCTTGGGTAATCCCTGACCTCGGGATAGTTGGGAGGGTACTTAGCACTCAGTACCTGTTGGAGGGTCAGATCTTCAAAAACACAAATGCAGATGTACAATCCCAGTCTCCTTTTCCCAGCTGACATCACTCCAGTGACTATGGTCAGCCAAACTTTAAACCACCCGGTTGGTGCCCAAACTCAATGAACCAGAGCCCAGCCACTTCAGAACAAAGAAGAACCCAGACCCAGAAGTATACCTGGCCAGACCCACCCCACAGGGGGAAGTATTTCCCAGGCATTGGGAGCACATTTTGTAGGCATCTGCAGTGGCTATGTGCTGGCTGGGTGCAAGGTACTCTCTAAGTTGAGGTTGGCAGGAGCAAGGTGCTGGTAAGCCTTGATTGCTGAGAAGGGTAAAGGAGGGAAAAGGCAGCCTGATGGTAGGAATGAGAGACACAAAGCATATGCATTTTGGTTCCTTAAAAATATGAATCCCTTTGGCTTATTTTTTTTAATTTACTGGCATATTTCTCTTTTCCAATTCATCATAAAATACCCAGAAAACTTAGGAAACCATTAAATAATGCAATTTTACTTTCATCTACCTGTTATTTATTTATGTTTGCAGAGAGTAGAGTATCTACATTCCTTCTACTAATAATACTAACAGTATAAACAATATAAACTCTTTGTCTTCCATCCTAACACATTCTAGATGATCTTTTATTTTCTTTTTTGGTCGGTTCTGGGGCCTGAACTCTGGGCTTGGGTGCTGTCCCTCAAGTCTTCAGCGTAGGGCTAGCACTCTACCACTTGAACCACAGTGCCACTTCCGGCTTTTTCTGCTTACGTGGTACTGAGGAATTGAACCCAGGGCCTCATGCATGCAAGGCAAGTACTGTACCTCTGAGCCACCTTGCCAGCCCCTCTAAATGATTTTTACTCATGTAGATTCAAATTTAGATGGTGATGACCAAAGTGTAGAGATTACCATTGTTTCCTGTTTCAGAGTATGTCCTAATCTCATATGAAGTTAAATGAATTACATTTCTACAATGATATATTTTGTATGTATTACATATAATGCATGCATTACACATAGTATACAACACATACACACACACACACACACACACACACACACGTATTCATACAGCTTAACTCCAAGGTATCTTAAAGTTGCCTTCTGATTTCATGCCTCGTGATTCTTTTTCTCCCCGGTATTTTAATGGCTCCAGGCAACTAGTATCATGTATACCTTTTAGCTTTCTCATGGATTGTTTTTATACCTTTGAACACTCTCTCTGGCATTTTCACCTGTCACAGTCTGATGTACGTCTCATGGCAGGCATTTGCAGATAACTATGGGGCTAATCAGGTTAACATAAATTAGTGAATTGAATTCGAGTGCCAATTTTGAGGTGCAGGAGCATTGCCTAAAAGGACCAGTAGCTATTTGGCATGAAGTAGTCATTAAACAGTGACTATAGAACCTTTGTTGCTAGATCTTTCAGTTTTCAAGGGAAATTGGACACTTGCACTTTTGTATGAAGACTGGTTTTTAAACATGGAACTCATTTAAAAGTTTAGGCACTATTATAGATAAATTAAAAACATCTCTAGGCTAGATTTGACACTCCAAGCTCTAGACATGTGTTTGGTTCTTTGTGTATGAATCATGTCTCCTGATTCAAATGGGTCTTTTCCTTTCTGTTAGCATTTTTGGTATGTATCTTAATTATAGTAGTGTGCTGGTCTTTCTGCCTTAGTTGTTAATATGTTTATAAAATCTGTTTGAAACACATAATGGCTCTTTCCTACATGTAGTCCATCTCTCTATAAAATAGGTTTATACATACCTGTGTGTATGGGTGAAGGAGGGTGAAAGAGAAAGAGAGAGAGCACAAGAGAAGAGGGTAAAGGAAAGGGGAGGAAATACATTTATTCTCTCATGCTATTTGATTCTCCTCTTCTTCTGGAAGGAATTAGATTGGGTAATTGAATTGCTGCTTAAAAGTTGATCTGAGGTGCAGGGAATGTGGTTTAGTGATAGTGCTTGCCTACCATACATGAAAGCCCATTGTTCAGTTCCTCAATACCACATACACAGAAAAATCCAGAAGTGAGGCTGTCTCTCAAGGGTTAGAGTGCGAGCCTTGAGCAAAAAAAGCTCCAGGACAGTGCCTAGGCCTTGAGTTCCAGTTCCAGGACTGGCAAAAAAATGTTAAACTAGGAATTCAATGGATATAGCCAAATGGTGGAGCTCTTCCCTGGTATGTGTGGGGTCCTAAGTTCTATCGCTAGCACTGTAAAAAAAAAAAAAGTAAATATAAAATATAAGTCAATCGTCATCTCTTTTGTCACATCAAATGTTCCAATACTAACAGAATTTTGGTATATTTATGATGAATATTTTTAATAATAGCAAAAGGCCCAGAATAGTGTTTTATATTTATAATCCTAGACACTCCAGAGAAGGAGATAGGAGGATTAAGGTTTAAGAGCAGACCAAACAAAAAGTTAGTGTTTCAGAGATAGCAAGCATGGTAGTGTATGCCTGTAATCTCAGGTACTTGAGAGGCAGAGGTAAGAAATTCATGGTCTGAGGCTTGCCTAGACAAATTTGGGAAACCCTATCTAAAAAACAAAAGCAAAAGGATTAGGGACATCTTTTATTCCCTAGGGCCACCACTACAAATAGGAAACAAAACCCTAAAAAACTGTTCTGACAGAAATGTTTTTTGATAGATTAAATCTCTGGAAGAGTTTTAGTAGGAAGTGATTACTAAAGATTTTAAAGGATAGTCAGTAAAAGGGGAAATAGATAATGAACCTCCTCACAATGAAAAACTTGCTCAGGGAAAGACTCTAGGAAGACAGGAAAAAAATAAACTATAAAGTAGCATGAAATATTTGCAAGCCAATAGTAGAGGAATTAAATCTCCAATAAACAGTGTTCTCAAGTCTCTGTAGTACATAATGATAAAAGCCAAACCAGAATGATTGGATAATGACCAAAAGATACAAATAAATGTTTCACTAAAGAATATATACTCAGCAAATAAGCATATAAAAGGATGCGTTGGTCCCAACCGTTAGAGGAATGCAATTTAAAATGCTCAGTGAGGTACCAGTACACACCTATCTGAATGGTTCAATCAAAATAGTGACAACACAAGGTTGATCAGAATTCAGGGGAACTTGATTATTCATACATTGCCACTTGGAAAATGAAGTGATAGTTTACATGGGAAAAGAATAGAGCAATACCTTGTTTTGGGACAGTCCTGTGGATTGAGCTCAGTGCCATGGCACTATCCTTGAGCTTTTTTGCTCAAGGCTAGCGCTCTACCACTTGACCCACAGTGCCAGTTTCCGTGCATGTGGTACTGAGGAATCAAACTCAGGGCTTCATGCATGCTAGGCAAGCTTTCTACTGCTAAGGCACATGTCCAGCCTAACAGTAACATTTAAAACTAAACTGAGTAGCTCAAGAGAAAGCTTTGGTTCCCATAAACACCTATACATAAGGTTTCTGAATCATCTTATTTCTGTGATAGTCCCAAAGTACATTTATACCAAGGACTATTCAGAAACAATAAAAAAAAGTCTTAATACAATAAAAGTGGGTCTGGAGGGACTTAAATGCTGTGTAAAAAATTCTTAACAAGTGGCATGCTATGTAATTTCATCTATATTTCTTGAAGTGAAAAAGGTTCAGTTGAAATCTGTTGAAATCTGAAGATTGGTGGATTCTGCCACAATGAATTATGCTTCAGTTATGGAAGCTGTTACTAGGAGAACCTGGGGGAAGATCTGTGGGATCTTGTCTGTATTAATTTACTAATGTTTCTGCCTGTGACTCTGTGAAAGTGTCAAAAGATTTAGACAAATAATGTATACTAAAAAAGCTGACCTCAATCACGTTTTTCCCTTGGGCTTTCTGATAAAGATGATCCTTGAGTCTCCAGTGATAACTGAAGATGGAAACTGGGAGTCAGTGGAGAATTCTGAGTCTGTGAAGAGTAATGAATCTGTTGACCAACATGCCAATCAAGAAAGTTAATGGAAGCTGTAGTGCCCAGTTGAAAAGACCAGATGTTGGGTCTTCCAGGGACCCTGAGACTTCAGAAGTTCTCCCTTTTCAGGTATTACAGACAGCCACTGACTAGAATCTCTATTTTTTTTTTTTTTGTGGGTCATGGGGCTTTGAGCTCTGGGCTTGGGTGTTGTCCCTGTGCTCTTCAGCTTAAGGTGAGCACTCTACCACTTGAAACACAGCACCACTTTCGGTTTTTCTAATGGTTTATTGGAGATAAGAGTCTCATGGACTTTCCTGCCTGGGCTGGCTTTGAACTCTGATCTTCAGATCTCAGATACTCAGCCTCCTGAGTAGCTAGGAAAACAGGTGTGAGCCTCTGGTGCCCAGCTAGAATCTCTATAAAATATTGGGATTTAAAAATATTGGGGTTAACCTGGTACCCCTGGCTCAGACCTGTAATCCTAGCTCCTGAGGATGCTTAGGTCCAGATGAAATGCAGATTCAATTTCCAACTAAATTCCAGCAAAATGCTACACTAGAGGTATGGCTCAAGTGGTAGAATGCCAGTCATGAGCAAGCAAAACAAACGTGTGAGGCCCTGGTACAAGGAAAAAGAAGTTGGGGTTAACAGACTCAAGCTCAATGCTAATTTAGGATTGAACTTCTTTACTTGTTTTTACAACCATAAATAATAGTTTTTCAGTTCTATAAATGCCATCAGCAGTGATTACCTTTGCTGCATGGTGCCTACATGATGAAAACATGCAAGTGTCTGTCAGTCAAGCAGTGCATTAAGCAAATATTATTTGGTTCCCCATACTTTGGCTAATAATTAGATAACTTATGTATATTATACTTTTTCATACTTTCTTGTGTCTTCCCTCCCCCGCTCATTTACTGGGACAGTAGGAAACTTTCCAAAGATATATCCCAGGCCAGATGGGGATATTGGAGCAGCTGGGGCAACTCATTGCTCTCCTCAGGCTCAGCTACAGTAGCCACTGTGTGTAAGATCATCAGTCATTTCATTACTGTGTGTGTTTATATTGTTACAAGGGACTTTGTTAATAAATCTCCTTCTACATTTGTTCAAGGGATTTAATTGTTTGAAGACAAGTGATCATGAGATAGATGATAGACATCGCAAGTAGAATTGGTAGCATTTTCTTATTAGAATGAAGTCTAGGAATTGCTATAAATGTCTGTTCTTTAGTGATGATGTATCAGAGTTTTTGTATAAAAAATGTTATACTAAGGAGATATTTCCAAGGACTAATAACCCTAATTGTTAAAAATAAACTGTCTTATAGCTATCATGATTTTAGATGCATGGACTTTGATATTACATTTTTGAAATTTAGGTTGTTTAGTTTGGTAATAAAGAGCAACACATTTTGATTTTTCTCTAGGACAAGATACTTCAAATATCATTGAAAAGGCAGAGACTTCCCTTGGGATCCCTAGTCCCAGTGAGATTTCAGCCGAAGTCAAACATGCTGGAGGTCTGTATATGGAAACATTAAGTCCTAGGATACTTTGGATTCAGTAGCTAGCTTGTGCATTTTTGATACTAAGGACATGGGGATATTCTACAGGTGTGGTGTGTTGTCTTGTGAATCCAGCTGCCAGTTAGAGATCTGTGTCTTATAACTGCTCATATCCCTCTACTCTGCATCTGAAGTAATTTCAAGGACTGCTACATATTAAAATTATCTTGTTATATATGTTGAATATAAGAATTGCTTAGCACTTTGTTTGGCAACCAAGACTAGGTGAATTTAAATCTGTCACGACCAAAAAGTATTTTTGTTCATTTAGGGCTATTTTTTGCCTTTTGTTTTTTGTTTGCTTGATTGTTTTTCTGCCTTTTGTTTTCTGATAACTGGGAATTGAACCCAGGATGTTGCACTAGCTAGGCAAGTGTTTTGCCATTGAGCTGAGGTACATTCTAGACTTTTTTCTTTCTTTTTTTTTTTTTTTTTTTTTTGCATTTTCTTGATCTACTGAGGGGCGTCTGAGTTGGTTCCATATCTTAGCTATGGTAAATAATGCTGCAGTAAACATAGTTGTGCTGGTAGCTTTAGGATGGTCTTGTTTGTGATTATTTGAGTATATGCCCAAAAATAGGATTGCTGGGTCATAGGGGAGCTCTATGTAGTCTTTTGAGGAACCTCTATACTACTTTCCAAAGTGGTTGAACAAGTTTACACTCCCACTAACAATGAAGTAGGGTTCTGCACATGGATCCCCTCCAGCATCTGTTGTTATTAGAGTTCTTTATTCTAGCCATTCTAACTGGGGTGAGGTAGTATCTCAATGTTGTTTTGATTTGCCTTTTTTTTTCATGGCTACGGTGGTTGAGCATTTCTTCATGTGTCTATTGGCCATTCTTATTTCCTCTTCAGAGAAGTTTCTCTTTAAGTCTTTAGCCCACTTATTTATTGGGCAGTTGTTTCTTTGAGGATTTGTTGTTGGAGGATTTGATTTTTTGAGTTCCAGGTATGTTTTAGATATGAGACCCTTATCTGTTGTATGGCTAGTGAAGTACTTCTCCCAATCGGTGGGCTTTCTATTGATCTTGCTAACTATGTCCTTTGCCATGCAAGAAGCTCTGCAATTTCATGCAATCCTATTTGTCCAATCTTTCTTTGCTTTGTTGTGTTTCTGGGTCTCTTTTAAGAAAAATTTGGCCTGTGCCAAGGTTTATTCTTGAAAGTTTGTAATGATCAAAAGGAAACCTGCACTTCTAATCCATATGGAAAAGTTTTGAAGACCAGTCTGTTTTCTTCATCTCTCATAGCCCTTATTGTTTCTCATTTAATACTCTTTACTCATCTCTATCATTTTTTTTCTAGAAGCAGATTTATTCTACCTGTCTTTCTCCATCTTCAGAGTTATATTGCGTCTTGGCATACACCTATCAGATACTAATAGGTTCCACTATCACTACTTGTGAATACCTAAGAGAGAACTGGATTGACCTACTTTCAGGTCCATAGTGCATGGGTCAGTAGAATGGAGAGATAACTTCATCGGACATGGCAAATTACTCCATATATGAGGCACTGTCCTTAATGATGCTTGCATAAGTGAGTCTACTTTGTCTGTGACTAACACACTATGTGTTTAAAAATGAGTTTATTTTTCTCCCTGAAGAACTCTACAAATAGAGTATTGCATGTTATTTTGGTGAATGTAGGGTCCTGGTATCTTCACTTTTATTTGTTGGGTTCTTTATAATTTTGTAATTGTTGTCAGATCATGCTGTGAGTGCAGGTATGGTATTCTCAAACAGATAAGCTCAAATTCAGGAGTTACAGAGACAGGAAGTTTCATTTCTCCTCATGCTCCCAGCAGCTAGAATGGTTTAATGTCTAACTCTGATGCTTTGAGATGTTGGAAGATTAAAGTGTTGGCATTTTCAGAAATTTTTGTCAGGAATTGCTTTTAGTGGGCAAGGAAAACAGGAGTTAGAAGTATGTTTGGATAGTAAACAGCAGTGATTTTATAAGACTTGAAGGATATTTGTCATTCAGAGCCAGCCATATTTTAGAAGGGGAATAAAACTTATGGAGAACCCTGGCAAGAGTGGCTAGTATTAATGTATTAAAAAGTTAGAGAGTTAATGGATCATGAATATGAAAATCTAAGGAAAGGTGATAGGGAGAATACACCTTTTTTATACCTTTGAAGACTAGCAGGGAGAACAGAATTTAGGTTGTGTTTACTTGTGTCTCATGAGTAGAGAACTCCCACTACTCAGTGGAAGTTTTATGGACTTAGATTTTAGTTGAATATTAAGTGTACCAGAATAGAATGGGTGGCTTTTTTATCCTAACGTCTTTCTCATTTTCTAAAATTTCTAAGCATTAATTTCACTGTGAAGGAAAGTATACTGGCGATGGGTTTTTTTTAGAAGTTTGAGATAAAACATACCAATGAAATCACTTGGTCATCTTTTTTGCAATTTTGTCATGTTCCTTTAAGGATGTTGTCTTCTGCTTTCTGTGTGTGTGTGTGTGTGTGTGTGTGTGTGTGTGTGTGTGTGTGTGTGTGTGTTTAGTGTTCCTGGAGCTGGAAGTCAGGGCCTGGGCGCTGTTCCTGACCTTTTTGCTCAAGGCTGAGTAGCTAGGATTATGGTTGTGAGCTACCAGTGCCCGGCCTCTTTCTTTTTTAATGTGTATGTTCTGGCACTGGAGCTTGAATTCTGTCTTCACAGTCTACCTTGTCTCCCTCCTCCACAGCTGGCATTTGAACCCTGCCTCTGGTTTTTGCGGGATAAATAAATGGAGATGAAAGTCTCACAGACTCTTCTGCCCTGGTGGCTTTCCATTGTGATCTTTAGATCTCAGCCCAGAGTAGCTAGGACCATAGGCATGAGTCAACAGTCACCCTGTCCTGCTTTCCCAATTCAGATTGATACTTAAAAACTTTTTAACTGTTATTAAAAGATACTGGTTACAGTTATAGAAGTTGGGTAAAGAATACATTTCTTTTTTATCAGTCATGGACATGAACTCTGGGCCTGGGCGCTGCCTCTCACCTCTAGAGCTCAAGGCTAGTTAGTGCTCTACTACTTGAGCCACAATGCCACTTCTAGTTTTCTGATGGTTTATTGGAGATAAGAGTCTCACAGACTGGCATTGAAGCACAATCCTCGGATCTCAGCTTCCTGAGTAGCTAGGATTACAGGTGTGAGCCACTGGTGCCTTGCTATGAGTACATTTCTTTTTGGACAGTGTCACCATTTCCTTCTCTGTTAGGCTTGTTTAGAGGGAGTCTAGTGTGGCCTTCAATCTTTTTTTAATTTTTTATTTTTTTATTGTGATTGATTACATAATTTCCCGAATTTCACAGTATTGTGGGATAGTGATGCTGTTAAAGTCACAAACACATTCTAACTTTCCTGGAGCAAATTGTCTATTATGGTCTATAACATTTATGAGTTCTATGAACTTTGTGATACAGTTATTTCTTCGACATTGGGTGGTATGTACATTTCTTTTGTTTTGCATAGCATCAGCTGTTCCCTCTTTCCCATTTGTTCCCTCCCTCCCATAGCTGTCATTAAGTTGCTTAGTTCATTTTGGTCAATGTCCTGTGCAGATGATGGGTCCTGCTGTTGTATGTTTTCCCCTGATTCCCTCTAGTTCTGTGTCATCTTCCTGGTTCCCCTCTGGTGTACACATATATACCATACATGTGATCAGCAGCATGGAGTTATTTAGTAGTGGTTTGACCAGATGAAGTTCTTTGTTTCTTAAGTCTTGTTAATTTTGTTGTATCACCTAACATTTTGGATTTAACATCCGCTTATCAGGGAGACCATATACCATTTTGTCTCTTTGCTTTAGGCTTACCTCACTCAACATGCTTTCTTCTAGCTCCATCCATTTCCCTGCAAATGTCATTAGTTTGTCATTTCTAATGGCTACATAATATTCCATTGTGTATAGATACCACAATTTTTGGATCCATTCATCTGTGGTGGGACATCTGAGTTGTTTCCATATCCTAGCTATTGTGAACAGTGCTGCAATAAACTGGAGGTGCATCTGTCTTTTATACTGGTTCCTGTTGTTCAGGATAGATGCCTAGAAGTGGTATGACTGGGTCATAATGGAGGTCAATATTTAGCTTTCTGAGGACCCTCCAGATTGCTTTCCAAAGTGGTTGCATAAGTGTACATTCCCACTAGCAGTGTAATAGGGTTCCTCTTTCTCCGCATCGCCTCTAGCATTTGTCATTGCCTGACTTGTGGATGTGGGACATTCTGACTGGGGTAAGGTGGTATCTCAGGGTTGTCATTATTTGCATTTCCTTCACAACCAGGGACGGTGAACATTCCCTCATGTGTTTCTTTGCCATTTTTATCTCTTCATCTGAGAAGTCTCTCTTTAGTTCACTTGCCCATTTAGTAATTGGTTTGTTAGGTTTGGGAGGGATTAGTTTCTTTTTGTTAATTTATTTTTTATTGTGAAAATACTGTACAGAGGGGTTACAATTACATGGGCAAGATAATGAGTACATTTCTTATCAAGCATTGTAGCCTTCTCCTTTGTTTCCCCTTCCCATCCCTTTCCATCCTCCCTCTGGCCCCCTCACCTAATCCTCCCCGCCACCCCCAAAGTTGTAAAGTTCATTTTTACATAACAAGTTGTACTTCTCATTGTTGCAATGGGCCCACCTGTATCCTCATTTAAACGACTTGTTTTTCCCCTTCCCCTGGGATTAGTTTCTTGAGTTCCCTGTATATACTTGATATTAACCCCTTGTTTGATATATTGCTGGTAAATAGTTTTCCCAATTAGTTGGTTGTCTTTTTAGCTTGGTTGCGATAGCTTTAGCTGTGCAGAAGCTTTTTATTTGAATGTAGTTCCATTTGTCGAGTCACTCTCCCAATTTGTTGTGACTCTGGGACTCTGTTCAGGAAGTTTCTTCCTGTGCCTATAAGTTCAAGTGTCTCTCCTACTCTGTCCTGCAGTAGTTTCAGAGATTCAGGTTTAATGTTAAGATCTTTAATCCATTTTGAGTTGATGTTGGTGCATGGTGGTAGGCTGGGGTCCACTTTTAGTCTTCTGCATGTGGCCGCCCACTTTTCCCAACACCAGTAGTTGAAGAAGCTTTGTTTCTTCTATTGTATGTCTTTTAGCCTTCAGTCTTAAGGACTAGTTTATCTTTACTGCTGCGCCCTGATTCCTCTGCATTCACTCTTATTCCTCAGGTTTTCAGTGAAATCTGTTCACTTTGGTTGTTTAAAAAACCAGATGTTTCAGCATAGCTTGAGCTATGGGGATTGTGTTGCTTACTACTTATGCTACTTCTTCTCCCAACTGTGTGATGTTACCTAGTGTTTGAACAGTGCATTACTCAGATAAAGACAAATCAACACATCTGTAGATTCTTGGAACATTTTACTTATATAGCTGCATCCTCTGAAGTTTTTTGACTTTAAAGTAGTAGCTGCTTCAGCCTTCCTTGATGCCAGACTTTATCCCTGACTTACATTGCCTGTGAGTGTTCTGTTGTCTGTAGGTTCTCCTCTGTGTGTTGGGGTTTGGAACTTTTCTCTAGGCAGAAAGCCCAGCTGTGGGGCTGACTTTGTTTCTCTTTTCTCCTGGACCAAAGTGGTTTTTTTTTTTGTCTTTTGTGTAGTATCTAAAAATAGTTCTTTCTTCTATTTTGTCTGGTTTTCTAGTTGCTGTATAGGAAGGCAAGTGTAGAACTTGAAAGCAAAAGTTCTCTCCATAATAGAGTGTTTGATATAATATAGTTAAATTACTTGGTGTACTAGTTGATCTAGTATAAGATTTTTAAAGGCAAACAGAACTAATTATTCTTGAAACATACTCATCTTTGTAATGTATATTGATTCCCATACTAAGAATCAGCATAGTCTTTTAGGACAAAGTTGAGCTATAATTTTCATACAGTAAAACTTTTTTCTGCAATATGACTTTGTGTTGAGAAATAATGGTTATGTTTATACTGTATAATCACAGTATATTGTGATGCACAGATACAGAATATTTTCTGTATTTGTATGGCTCACTGAGATATAAGAATATTTTCATTATCTGAGGGAGTTCCTTCATGCCAGTTTGTAGCCACACCTTTCTGTCTGTTTACAGCATTTGCCATCCATTGATCTGTTTCTGACTATAGTTTCCCCTTGTTTAGAAAAATGTTTACTATGTGCAGATCAATACTTTTTTTTTCTTTTGCCAGTCCTGGGGCTTGAATTCAGGACTTGAGTGTTGTCCCTGACCCTTTCTGTACTTAAGGCTAGCAGCACTATTTCCTAATTTTTTTGAGAAGTAATTTGGAAATAAGAATCTCATGGACTTTCCTGCCTGGGTGGCTTTGAATGTGATCTTCAGCTCTCAGTCTTCAGAGTAGCTGAGAAGCTAATATTGCAGGCACAAGTCAGTGGACCACCATTGCCTGGCTATTTTAACCTTTCTTTTTTTCTTTTGGCAATATGAAGTACCACTTCAGCCACATCCTTAATCCTTTCTTCTGCATGCCTCTATCTATCTACCTATCTATGTGTCTATCTATCGATCTAATCTATCTATCTATCTATCTATCTATCTATCTATCTATCTATCTATCTATCTATCTATCGATCTAATCTATCTATCTATCTATCTATCTATCTATCTATCTATCTATCTATCTATCTATCTATCTATCTATCTATCTATCTATCTATCTATCTATCTATCTATCTATCTATCTATCTATCTATCTAGAGGGAGTAGTTACTTATTTTGATCTATGTTCTCAGAGATGTCATTTCCAAATGTCAGGGAGGGCATGGCAAAGCAGAATCAATCATACCATGGCAACTAGAAAGCAGAAATAGATAGTTTGTTTTTGGATTTGATCATCGGTTTTGCTTGTGCTGGCTTTGGACTACAATTCTGCCTCTACTTTGTAAGGAGCTGTGATTACAGGCATACACTGTGTGTTTGGATTCTCTTTTTATTCTTTTCACTGTGTAGCCTGAGCATCCATGAATGGATATGAATGTAGCTTAGGCTCGCCTCAGACTCACAATACTCATACCTTAGTATCTGGAGTATTGGCATTATAGGCATGCACTACAATATTTAGTTATACTTTAGCTTTATGCTTTATATTTTTTTCTTAATTTTCATACTGAAAATTAAAACAGTGAATTTTCATAATGTGAACTTGTTCAGAATCTTTAAGAGATAGTATGCCCCTTCTAGGAAGATAACTATAGTCCTGACATTTATCTTAGAATAATTTTGTTTGCTTTTATACTTTACATACTTATAGTACATTTTGTATCTAGCTTCTTCCACAACATTTTTGTATCATTTGACCATGTTGTATTTTGGATGTGGTATTCCATTTTGTCACTATGTCATATTTTATTGATCCCACAGTTGTTAAGCACTAAAATAGTTTCCATGTTATAGCTATCACAAATACTGCTGCTCTGAATATTTTTGTTTATGTCTTTTTTTGGCCAATACTGGGGCTTGAACTCAGGGCCCAGGCACTGTCACTGAGCTTCTTTTGCTCAAGGCTATCACTCTACCACTTGAGTCACAGTGCTATTTCCTGTTGTACTGAGGAATTGTTCTCAGGGATTCATGCATGCTAGGCAAGCACTGTACCATTAAGCTGTCTTCTGATGAACCACTGTACATATGTAGCATAGTAGATACTGGCCAGCAGTTTTCCAAAGAGGAGAATCTACTATGTTTCCACATGCAGTGTGTAATTATTTCCCTTGCTGTTCCACATTCTTCCCAGTACTTAGTATTGTAAGTCACTCTTAATGAATTGAAACATAAATGGTTGGG